>NW_019417223.1:0-78717 GCF_000390285.2 Anoplophora glabripennis
TACACACCAGAAACAAAATTAATCACCAAATTAAATAATAATTATAATATAATAAAAATAAATAAATAAATATCAAAATAATAAATACACCGCTACCAATCACCAAATTACATTATAATATATAGATATATATACAGAGTAGTTATTTCCTGTAATATCGTCAGTTAAATAATAATTGTATTTTTAACATGTAAAAACATTTTTTAATAATTTCCAAAACACAAAATTTTTTTTAGCTAACATTAATTTTATAACAATTTCTTATACTAGAGTAAACTGATAATAAAAATAACAGGTACACCCCAGTTTTTGATAGTTTTAATTTTTTATTATGTTGTCCCAGGAACATGCAATAAAGTGATTTTTATTTTTTTTTGTCCAAAAATGAAGCATTATAAGAAATATATTCAAGAGATAGAAAAGTTGTAACTTTAGTTGCGTCATGTGAAAAAAATTATAAAACTTATAAAAAAGTCAGTGGCACAAATTTTTTTCAAAGATATTGGTGAAAGTGCCCCCCGAGACGCCACTGGACATAATAATTTTAATCCAGTTAAAATAAATTCAAAATATCTTCATAAGAATAATTATTTTGCATTTTTCTTGTCAAGCAAATACTTGATACTTATAGAATGCTGAATGACATTGTCTTTCAAGGTACATTTGATGATATTGTTAACGTAATACTCTTGAGAATGTAAGTAAACAGCAAATATCTAAGAAATCGATGGAAAAAGAATTTGATTTTCTATAATATGATAGACAAAAATACAGGGTGTTCCATTTGAATTTCAAAAGTTTTATCGGTTTTAAGTTTTCAAAATGTAACGTGGAAAATGGAACAGATAGTATAATTTTCTTCCTATAATTTTGATAGCGGAAGGTAGTGCATCTTATGTTCTTTGTGTATTTCGAAAAGCAAGTGAAAGCTCCCAGAACGAAGAAAGATATAAGGAATTTTCGAGACGCTTGCATCTGTTAAAATTTTTATAAAATGTCGATTATCTCGAAAACGGTTAGATTTAGGTACAGGGAAGCTTTAACAATTTTGACTTATTTTTAGTTTATCTTATCGATAATGCAATAATATTAAATTAGGCTGTTCCGTTTAAAATAACGAACTTGACAGCTACGTTAGTGGCATTATTTTCATTGAAAAGAACATATCTGATAACCACCGTAACCAAAATTTGAGAGTCATATTGTATTTGATTCCTCTAAAACATTTAATAGGAATATGAGATGTCTTAGTGTCTTGTTTCATATTTGAAAGTGCAGTAATTCTTACTGTTTACAATAAAAACTTAGATCCTTACTAGATGCTTTGTCAACATTGAAGAAAGAAAAAGTCGGTAGTAATAAAATAAAAATCATTACTTGTATCAAAATATCACTGAGGAATTAGAAAATCGCACAAATTATAAACTGTCAGTTATTCAATAGTAGAGGAAATAAAATACTAAAAACGGCCTTTCCTCCGAAATCTGTGCAGTAAGATGGATCGTGATGCAATTTTTTGCATTCGATTCGTAAGAGCGTCCAGAAAGTTTGTGACCCTATGTGATCAATGAGAAATGAAAATTGCATCGGTGCATAAGAAAAACGCATTTTTAAAATTACACTCGAAGAGTATTAAATGAAAAAATTATAACTTGGAAAATATTGACGGAAATGAGTTCAATTTTGCTACTCGGTGGGTTTTGGGGTCGCTGAACACGAATATCATGATGGCAACGGTCTTCGAGGTACCTAATACCCAGAGTGGCCGGTTTCCACGTCGTCTCCTGGAGTTTTGTGAAAATTCATTATAGACTTCGCCGAAACTCGTTACCTCGTGGTTTTTGAGATCGCTCAACACAAATGTCACGACGGTAACGGTCCTTGAGGTACCTAGTACCCAGGATGGCTGGTTTCTGTGACAACTATTTTATTCTTAATTAATTTTTATTATAAAAATACATTTATTCAGTACAAAACATACATGTTTTCAAAAAAATATTATACTTAGATATTGTGCAAAACCGTACTTATCTTATCAACTTCAACGTCACCTATTACATGAGTGTTGTATAATAATGAAAAAGTAATATTAACGGTCGGTAGAAGGAAGCGCAAAAACAAACGCTTAGGGGGGAAATTCTGGAAGGAAGCCTAGTTAGTTGAAGATAGGTAGTTGAAGTGAGAACAGTGTGCAGATAGGTAGCAAGACGATCGGCGGACAGTGTTGTGTGAAAAATATAGTAGTGGAAAATTAAGTGTTTAACCGGTATTAGTTAGCAGGTAATATTATTTAAGTACTTTGTTGTTAATTGTATGTTATTGTTAATTAATGTAATCTTATGATTGTGATGGTTATAGATGTTTCATGATAATAATTATTTGTATGCTTAGCTTCCATTGCTTTATGCTCAAGGGCATATATCTTTCTAAAGTAAAATTGTTATAATTAGTATTAACGATTACTCATTATTTATTTCATGTTAAAATATATATATTGTGTGGGCGCCCAGACATTTCAATAATGACTCCTTTGTTTCACATTTAACTTGTTTTTGTCCTGGTTACGTTGTCCGAAAAACATAAGATGTTTCATGATAATAATTCTGTATATGTTTAGGTTTCATTGTCTTACGCTCAGGGGCGTATATTTTTCTAAGATAAAATTGTTACAATTATTATTAAAGATTGCTCATTATTTATTACATGTTAAAATATGTATATTTTGTCGTGACTGCCCAGATATTGCAATAGCAACTTCTTTGTTTCACTTTTAACTTATTTTATCACGATTACGTTGTTCTTTGATTTGTTGTTCTCACTTTATGTCATACGCATATAAGAGCTTTGTTGAATTTACTAACATTTTCACACTTGATTATTATTATTGTTGTTGTTCTCCGAAATCTCAACTCATAGCTGGATTGCCTCCCGTATGGGACTCCAGTACCTTACCTATTATTATTATTATTGTTGTTGTTCCTCTGAAATCTCAACTATAGCTGGATTGCCTCCCGTATGGGACTCCAGTACCTTACCTATTATTATTATTATTGTTGTTGTTCCTCCGAAATCTCAACTATAGCTGGATTGCCTCCCGTATGGGACTCCAGTACCTTACCTATTATTATTATTATTGTTGTTGTTCCTCCGAAATCTCAACTATAGCTGGATTGCCTCCCGTATGGGACTCCAGTACCTTCCCTATTATTATTGTTATTATTATTATTATTGTTGTTGTTGTTGCTATTATTGTTACTAAAACCTCTTCAGTTTTACTTGGAAGTGTGTATGTCAGACTTGAGTGAGATGACATTTAGTGAGAAATTAAATAAGTCCAGTTTTAATTATCATTAGCAAAGGTTCTTAATGTATGCCTTTGGTTAGTGGTTGTTTTGTATTTATATTTGGGTGGCAAGAGCAACGATCGTGGGTTTCTCAGCCATGGTCTTTCCCCACAGGAGCTCTAGGTGAGCCTGGCACTCTCATTCTATGTTAAATGGTTGTTAATGTTTTTGTTGTTCTTTCTATTTGTCACATGTTTAATTTGAAGATTGTTGTACATAAATAATAAAGCTAGGTGTATTTACTCTGTCTATGTTTTATAAAATAAAACCATACATCCCCTCTAAAAAAGTTAGTAGCCAGCGCCTACCGGTCAATTAAAAATAGATACACACAACGTAGGTATTCCTTATGACATATTCACATATTTTTGGCCACAACTACGTTCGTTTACGTATTTTTTGTCGATCGAACCTAAGGGTATACAGGGTGTCCCTGAAAAGGATGGACAACGCTTGACCACAGGTTTCTTGGATGAAAATAAGACTATTTAGTCTAACTTACCTATATACAAAAGTGCACGCCTACTGAGATATAGCCTTCTAAATATAGAATAGATAACCTAGTTTTCTTCAAATAATTTCAAAATTATTTTTCTTAGAAACTTCAAATTTGATATACTTATTTTTTTATGTAAGGGCAAGGTAAATATAGAATTTGGTGAGAATACATACTACTACTACTACTACTACTACTACTACTAGATGTTCTCTTTCTACTGCCTGTGCGCCACTGGCTATCCCGTAACTTTTTGGTGTGTGCGCCAATGACGATAGAATTTATATTTTTAAAAACAAGCATTAATGTAGAAGATTTTTTTGCTCTTACAAAATTTTGATATCGCATTTTTTATACATTAAATATAGGCAAAAATTCCGATTTGTAAAAAATAATTTATAACTGCAGCCTCAAGACAAGGAATAATAATGAAAAAACGTCACATTAAAAAAAAATAACTACACATTTTTAGTATTAGTATTATCAATCAATAAAATAAAAATCAACAATAATATTTTAAATAAACAGTATCAACTAATAATGTAAGAAAGTCAACATTAACATTTTAAATAAACCTAAATTGATATTCGTAATCACATTAAAATAATATTACAGTAAATGCTCAAAGTTACTTCCTTGTTCTTAAACGCAAGCATTAGTTCTTCGAAAATGAAAATGAATTTTATCCAATAATTGTGCATTATAACACTAATTTCATGTTGTATTCTTTCCTATTATTCGTTTTCTGTATTTACTTAAAAGTTATAAACTGTGGTCCACAACGCTCCCCAAAGGAAATAATTACATGGGTTTAGGTCCGGGGATCGAGGTGGCCATTTTAAAGGGGCATTATTTCCTATACCTATCCACCTGTTAGTATAGTAACCTGTAATAACTGGTATTTTAATACTCTATTAACGGAACTTTTTGAAAGCCAACCTCTGCCGCTAAGCGCCTTTTATTTACTTGAGGAATTTCTTCGACCCTTTCCAAAATTTGTTCCTCCAGCTGAATAGTTCTGGTCGTACATTATCCACGATTATGTAAAAGTTGCGATTTGGAATTCTTCGATTAGGAAAACTCAGCATATGTTCGAACAGTAGCACAAATTTCCTTCACAATAACCCAAAACTAATAACATATCAGTTTGTTCAGCAAAAGTATAAATTGCAATAAAAAACAAAGTAAACTAAAATTAAATCACAGCTTGCTTGACACTGAACCTTTTAATTATTGTTATGAATTTGTTTCTTTGTTATATGGCACCTCGTACTAGACTACCTATTCTATTTATCTTATACTAATTTTATATTATTTAATGTGTAAAAATGCCAACTTTACTCGGAATCCATAAACGATATCAAAATTTTGTAAGAGGAAAAAATCTTCTAAATAGTGCTTATTTTTAAAAATACGAATTCTGTCGTCATTGACGAACACACAAAAAAATTACGGGATAGCCAGTGGCGCACAGGCACTAGAAAGAGAACATCCTGTAGATGTATTATCACCAAATTCTATATTTATATTGCCCTTATATAAAAAAATATGTATACCAAATTTAAGGTTTCTAAGAAAATCAGTTTTGAAATTATTTGAAAAAAACTAGGCTATCTGTTCTATATTTAGATTTTTTGTATATAAGTAAGTTAGACTAAATAGCCTTATTTTCATCTAAGGAACCCGTGGTCAAGCGTTGTCCATCGTTTTCAGGGACACCCTGTATACTAGTATGTGTAAGAGTATATATTTGTGTATATGTAAGAGATCCTTACCTAAAATCTCGTCAATGCTACCAACTATATTAAAAGCGAAAAATTAAAAAAAAATGTTTCGGATAATTTATTTAAATATTCGATAAAGCTTTTGAACATGACATGGGTACCTCGGAGACCATTACCGTTGTAATATTCGTGGTGAGCGACCCCAAAAACCCCGAGGTAACCAGTTTCGGCTAAGTTTATAACGAATTTCCACAAAACTCCAGGAAACGACGTGGAAACCGGCCACCCTGGGCATTAGGTACCTCGGAGACCGTTGCCGTCGTGATATTCGTGTTCAGCGACCCCAAGTAAATGTAGTAAAATTGAACTCGTTCCGAGTTATAAATTTTTCATATTTTAACTATTCGAGATGCAATTTTTAAAATGCATTTTTCTTATACACCGATGCAATTTTCATTTCTCATTGATTACATAGGGTCACAAACTTTCTGGACGCTCTAATAAATCGAATGCAAAGAACCGCATCACTATCCATCTTACTGCACAGATTTCGGAGGATCAGTGTCATTTCCTGGACTACAAACACAAACACCTATTTTGAGAACGAAAACTGATCGATTTTCCAAAGAGAAACTAATTTACATTTACTGATGTGTGTTTAACTGTGAAATGTTTAGTTAGGCCAAATTTCATAAAAGTAACCGCTATCTGATTCTCTCGCTACAATAATTATTATCTTAGAAACAAATGTTTTCCTTATTTAAGATCGAAGTTTTGTGAACATGGTAGGGGAGTCAAAAGTGAACTTAAATTTTTCGATATCCTAAAAACAAATTATCTAAAACAAAATATACATTTCGAGAAGATTCCCAGAAAACACCACTCGCGGTTTCCTAATGTTTTTACTAAATGAATTCCAACTTTTCCGCTAACTCATCCACCACGAAAGTTCAATGTTCAATGGCTTTAAAGTGGCGTGGAGATGTTGTTAAGGACGCATGATGGATGCATATTGAAACTTTTTAATGACGCAGCAGCGCGTTTTCTTTCGAACCCGTTAATTGTAACTTTTATTATAATTAGCTCACCAGCGGAGGCGCACCCTTTTACAGCGAGAAGAGCGCGGGAATTGAGTTTGCCGTAATGGGGTAGTTTATTTTTATTTTCATAACAGATATGGCGATTCCCTAATAATGAGTCCAGACAAAGCGCCTGTTTTACTTAGTTAATAAAGGGGATGTGCCTTTAAATTGCGAATCCTATTTTTATAATATCGTTGTAGACAATTTAGTGTCTTCATTTGCTATTTTAGAAGAATGTACACACCAGATTTTCTCATTTACAAGAACAAACAACAAATGCTGCCTTATTTAGTTTATGACAAAGATTTTTTTATGTTGAAGTTTCTAAATAATGTCTTGCGTGCAGAGAATATTTGTTGAATAGCTTTCTAATAACGTGGCAATTTTCACGTTGATATATTCATAAGTGGCATAGTTACTGGGTGCTTTTTACTGTTTTATTGGCAATATTCCGCCATTAGTATATGAAGATTTTCATGGTCCCGAACAAGCAGATTGTGAAAATTGAGTATTCCTCTACTGATGAAGCAAACTTCATCAATCTTTCAATATTTCCTTGAAAAAATTTGGATTAGGGGAGATGGGGTACATTTGGACAGGGGGTGCATGTGGACAGTTTGAATTTTGCGCCTTAAAGACCATGAATAAAATCAAAAAAATTCTCATAGATGTCTCTAATTGTACTGAATGTATTATAAAAGTTTCAACGTTAAACAATTAGTACATCTTGTGTTGTGAGTGAAAATACGTTTTAGTGGTGACAAACTAAATTTATTAGTGGTATATAATACGTGATATTCAAGTAAGTACATTAAACATATAATACAACTGGTAGTGTATGCTTACAAGCCTTAATTAGATGTTATTATGATCACAAATGATGGCTGTGAATTCATAGCAGACTTGGAAATTATTTCTAACCTAAAAAATGTAACCAGGGGCACTTATGGACATTAAGATATGGGGTAGTTGTGGACAGTCCACATGCACCCCGCTTTGATATTATACTGTCCACGTGTGCCCCGGATCATCGTGTGAGCCTGAAAATATTGAATTATAGAGTGTGCATTCGCAAAATAACATTAATCTGATCTGTTTCAATTGAAATTAAGGCCGAAGCACTGTTTATATAAATTATTTGTGGTGTAAAGTGATTTTACAAATAGTAGATACATATTTATGACTATATTTGTCTGTCAGAGCATACTCTAATTCGATAAGTTTTGGATCATAAGTTACCTTGCTATGCTTTAATAAGATTTTTTTAACAGAATGGTAAGGTCCTACAAGCGTAAAATTTTGAGGGCTGATATTGATGAAGCGGTGACAAGAGCTTTAACAGAAATTCTTAACGGTATAATGTCAATACGAGCTGCAGCAGCGGAATTTGGTTTAAAGAAGTCAATGTTACACAAACGGTTCAAAAAACAATATGACGCAGGGGATGATTCTGGTACAGAAACTAATTTTTTAGATAAGGGGAAATCGAAATATGCTAGCAATCAAGTATTTTCATCACAAGAAGAAAACATCTTGATTAATTATCTGCTTAAAAGTTCATCTATTCACTATGGGTTGACTTTGCGGCAAACCAGAACACTAGCTTACGAGTATGCTCTTAAATTAAACAAGAAATTTCCGGAGAAATGGAATATAGAAAAACAAGCAGGCATTGACTGGATGAAATCGTTCTTGAAAAGACATGCAAAAATTTCATTGAGAAAACCAGAAAATACTAGCCTGGCTCGAGCAACTTCTTTTAACGCAGCAAATGTAAATACATTTTTTTCGAATTATAAGAGTGTTAGAAAAATATAAATTTGAACCAAACCGTATACTAAATTTAGACGAGACTGGAATAACAACTGTCTTACCATCTCCAAAAGTTATTACTGAGAAAGGCAAGAAACAGGTAGGCCAGATAGTTTCTTCTGAACGTGGACAGCTTGTAACTTTTACAGGAATTATAACAGCAACTGAAAATGCATTGCCACCCGTCTACGTGTTTCCTAGAGTCCATGCAAAAGATCACTTTGTGAACGGCGGACCTGTTGGAGCTGTTGGTTTAGCTCATAAAAGTGGCTGGACGACAGCCGAGTTATTTATGGATGTACTTAAACATATTGTGCATCATGTATTACCGACTAAGGAAAACCCCGTTTTATTGTTTATAGATAACCACAAATCCCATATATCACTGCCAGCATTATGCTTTTGTAAAGAAAATGGGATTGTGGTACTTTCATTTCCGCCACATTGTTCACATAAACTTCAACCACTGGATGTTGGAGTTTATGGACCATTTAAAGCAATGGTCCTAAAATCGGCCTTCAACAACCACATGGCTACTCATCCTGGAAAGCAAATATCAATTTACGATATTCCACTTTTGTCTAAACAACCATTTTTGGCCAGCTTTGTTCCGAAAAACATAACAAAAGCATTTGAAGTTTGTGGTTTGTGGCCGCTAAATGATCATATATTTACTGAGGTAGACTTTCAAAGTTCATACATAACAGACAGATCAGTTATGCATGAACTTGATCAAAACATCACAAGCGAAAATATCACAACGTTAGAGGATACTTCGGTTTCAAATCAGTTTGATAGTGATATTGCTGGTCCCAGTGGAATTGTCACCCCTGAAGTTATCAAACCGTTCCCAAAAGCTGCACCAGGGCAAAACATCAACAGAAGAAAAGGCAAGTCATGTATATATACTAGTACACCAGAAATGGATGCTATTAAGAGTAAAGAAATACAAATTCCCAAGGAACAGAAAAAAAATGTAAAACGGGTTATTATGGACAGTTCATCGGAGCAGGAAGAAACAGATTCCTCAGAAGCTAGCTAGTTTTCAGATGAAGGAATTGATGAAGACAGTGCTATGGAAGTAGAAAATTCAATTTTGGACAGTGACTTGATTTCTTCCGATGAGTTTGTGCTTGTAAAATTTGAAACTAAAAAAACTTTAGTGTATTATGTTGCACTTGTGAAAAATGTGTTTGACGGTGACATGGAATATGAAGTTCAATACCTGCGACGAAACTTACCTACATGGAGTTTTTCATTTCCAATCATCAGTGACGTGGCTTCAGTTACCAGAAAGGATATTGCGTTCAAGCTGCCGAAACCACTAAATCAGAAGGGGACAGCAAGAAATCTGATCGTTTGAAATTCAGCAAAGATCTCACGATGTATAATGTGAAGTAACACTACACATTTATTATATGTTACATATTTTAACAGTTGTCCACATGGACCCCTTCTAGTGTCCACATGCGCCCTTTGTTGGGGTAGAAGTCGACAAACACAATGTTTCTTTAAATAGAGAATATATATTTTTTGTTTATTTTTTAAACATAAATATGTTAGTTATATATTAGATAACATTAGACCAGAGGTGCCAATGTGAACAAAATGTGAAATTAGAGAAAAATAAAATATATATTGGGATTTGAAAAATACTGTCCACATGCACCTTCTCTCCCCTATTTCTCAAAGAACTTAACATGAAAAGACAAAAATGTAAATAGTGTTCACTATCACTTTCATAATATAAACCTTGAATAGGTTGCAAATGTCGTTGGCATTTCGTAAATTTTTCCATACAAAAATAATAACATTTTGTTGGAGATTAAATAATTGCAGTGTGCACTGATGTTCTCAATTAACTTTTACTGGAAAACAGTTTTACTGCAAAACCCTGCAACCTAGGAAAATTTCTTCTTATCTGAGAATTCTAAAAATAGTAGAATATTGCCATTAAGACATTGGCGTTTCATTATGTTTTTAATAAAATAGTAAAATGCACCAAGTACGTTACTGGTGAATCTATCAAAGTGAAAATTGGCGCGTTTGTAGAAAGCAATTCAACAAATATTTCCTCCACAAAAAAAATATTTCTTTCCATCCACGAAATAATAGGAACAATTTTTTTTTATTTCAACACCCTGTGTCTTGAAAAGAGGTTTGAGTATCTTCATTGAGAATATTTTTCTTAAAATGACCTTCCCTACACGTTACTGAAGTCCTGTTCATTAAAACGGAAACACCCTGTAAGATCATCCTTCAGGAGGATCACCGGATTTAGATCGATTTCGGACCTACTAGTTCTCATCAGTATGATGCAAGTTGGTGATACAGCTGACGAACGATTTAGCTATATAGCTGTCTATCTATAAACATATTTTATGTGTGGGTGATATATAACATAGGTACATATAAAGTATGCCGTATCATTTATGGCATTGTGATGAGAATTGCTAAGTTCGAACCAGCTTCATGTCTGTTGATTTACATGATCAATGATTGAGTGTATAATTCGGTGCTACGGCATGCGAAGTACTTATCTTCGACATCATTAGTTAAAAAGTTTACACTAATCATGCTTTCACAGTACCACGTATTAGCAGGTTACTCTATGCCAGTAGGTGCAATGCTTTGATATTTTAGATTTGAAGTAGGTTATATCTTAACTACATACAAAGTTGAAATATGAAAAAGGCACCTCAAAATCTGAGGAAAGGCACCTTAAAAAGAGGCAATTCGTTGCTTAAATTGTTATAATAGGGTAATAAAAGTAATAAATGTGAAAAACAATAATTATAAATGCCTTATAAATTTAGATCTGAAAGCGTCGATCGTAATGCCCCCTGAATCCTGACAACATAGAAATACCAAACTTGTTTCCGATTAGAAAAATACTTTATTAATGAATCCCACTAAAAGTCAAAATATTGTCTTTGAGTCATCAACTATTAAATACGAAATCTTTTCTTCTTTTGTAAGAAGCATTAGGAGTATTGATAATGAGAACATTCCATGTGATGATGTCGTAAATGATCTTATAGTCCCCAGTACATCACTCATTGCCTTTTAGTGATACATGCAAGTACCAAACTTTGCGAGTGCCTTCTTTATAACGAGTCCGACAAACTTTTCCTCTTCGAAAATTTCCGGCATCGCCGCGTTTTGGAACGAGCAATTCCGGGAATTGTCGTTCTGACGTTATGCTACAGTAGGTATATGCAATTTTCTTTTTTATCGGAATGGTCAGTTAAAACAATTAAAAAAGTATTTGTACGACAAAAATCATGCCGCGTTCCCATTTGTCCACCATCCCCAAAATGTCAAAATGGCGTCATTATGTATCCTTATACATGCAAGTTCCATTTTGCGGAGTAGTCCGGAGCCCCAAAAATGTCAAAATAACGAGATTATGTTTCCTCATACATGTATGTTTTTTAATAACAACTAAAATCACAACTTTTTTTCAATCTTTTTAAATAAATCTAAGAATATTATTTTTTATGGGAAAAATATTTCTTTGAAAACGAATAGGTCTTAGGAAATATTATATTATTATATTAGTTTTATGTGAAAATGGTCAACTGTTTTAATTTTTATTAAAAGATATTTTTGTTGAATGTGCGTTTATAATAAAAAAAATTTTGAATGTTAGGAAGATAATGTTAGTATGTATTTCAATCTTTGATTAATAAAAATATTTTACTATGGGTAAGTATGGTAATTTATATTATTCTAATCTGAATCAACCATAAATTTATTATAAATGATACTTAAAGTAACAATGACTTTTTAAATAATTATTTTATCAGTAAATACTTTTATTTTTTATCAATTATTTTATTATATAAAGAGCATTGCGCTTTTACATTTATAAAAAATACACCTAAATTAGCTGTACTTTTTAACATTTTTATCATGTACTCTACGAAAAAGTACGATATAGATGATATTTCCATATCATGACTGGAGTAGTAGGAAAATTCGCATTTAATAAAATTTCGATTATTAAGTTAAAGTTTGAAACTTTATTTTTATTATATTTTATAAATTTTTTAAATTATTTAATTTATTTTAAAAAAGTTCGATTAAAGTATTTTTAATGTTTTATCAATTTTTTATTAATTTGCGGTGTTGTTTTTGTCGGGTGCATATTTTTTGTAATAAATACTTTATTTCAAAATGAAAAAAAAAATAGACTTGCATGTATGAGGAAACATAATCTCGTCATTTTAACGATTTTACTAAATGTGATAAACAGCTCATATATCTGTTTAATAAAATAAAATAGAGATTCACAAGGAATTTAATACAAGTTGACAAAAAAAATTTTTCCTCATAAAGCCGCAAAATTTAAATCTTCCTTTAAGAAAAGGAATAAGAATACAGCTTTATAGATTTTCAATAATTTGCCTTTCAATATGACAGTCAGCAACTGTTAACAAGATAAAGTTGGTTATTCTTTCTTCTGCAGTTGAATATATCAATATGCAAATGTTTTGAATGGTATGATAAATTTGTAATTTATTCTTGTACTGGTGTGTTATTGCTATTGTCATTATCATTGTCATTGTCACCGTCACTAATACTGTCACTATCACGATCACGATCACTATCATGGTCACTATCATGGTCACTATCATGGTCACTATCACGGTTACTATCACTGTCACTGTCACTGTCACTGCCACTTGACACTGTCACTGTCACTGCCACTTGACACTGTGACTGCTACTGAGACTGTCAGTGTTATTGTCGTTATCGTTATTGTTATTGTTATTGTTATTGTTATTGTTATTGTTATTGTTATTGCTATTGCTATTGCTATTGATATTGCTATTGCTATTGCTATTGCTATTGCTATTGCTATTGCTATTGTTATTATTGTTATTGTTACCGTCACCGACGTCACCGTTATTGTTACTGCTATTGCTATTGTGAGTGTTAGTGTTAGTGTTAGTGTTAGTGTTGGTGTTGGTGTTGGTGTTGGTGTTATTTGTATTGGTATTGGTATTATTATTGTTATTTTATTGTTACTGTTATTATTTCTACTGTTACCATCACCGACGTCACCGTTATCGTTATCGTGATAGTGACCATGATTGTCATTATCGTTTTAATAGAGACGATGGCTATCATCCTTGAAAAAGCCATTTACACCTCAAAAATCGGAATAGATAAATACATAACCTTTGCTAGATGCTTTGATGAAAAGTTTTAAGCCATGTTTGTGGAGCAGAATATTAACAGCTTTAATAAGTAAACAAATAAATAAATCTTAAGATTTGGATCGAAACATTCCCAGAAGTATATATCATTTTTTATATGGTAAAGAATATAGAAAGTGTCCAACACTTTAATCACATTCATAACAACCACTTCCAATTCGGGCTGTGACAAAAAGGAAATATGTTCGCCAATTTTTTATGGTAAAATGGTTACAGAAAAGCCCCTTCTTTACAATAATGGCCGTATTATATCTAATAAGGCCAATTCATCAGTATCCTTCTAAAAATATCGCAAGAAAATATGCTTCTCTCCTAGGATTAATGCCCCCAATCTGTTTATTTCCCAGAGCGGCCGTAGCATGACCTAGCCAAGTGTATATGGCGGCGTCTGTGTGAAATATATATGATGGCATGTGCCGTTTGGAGCGCTAAAATATCACCTCTGTTAAGATATAGAATAGCACGTAATCTAGTAGGGGGCGATGGCGGGCCTGACGACGCGAAACACGTCCCTATCCGGCCTCCGAATGACACCGTTAAAAGTGGTATTACACGTGCTCTTTACTGTTTTGAATGTAAACATTTTACGTGTGATATACGTTTTCTGTGAAATGATACTTATTTGAATACTCGGTATCCTACATTACATGAATGGGTCTTTTCTGCCCAAGTATCCACTGTCTGCTTCTGACCCTCCTCGAATCTACCTGACGCTCTGACAAACGCTAGGATTTTAATCCATGGAAGATCCCTCACCTCATCCCTTGGAATTCTTGCAGTACCAAAAACTTTATGCCTTAACCTCCCGAAGGCTGCGCAGTGTTCCAGAAGGGGGATAAGGGTATTCTCCCTTTATCCATTTATCGGGCATAAAGGGTCCTCCTCAATTCATATTTACCTTAAATGCCTCCTAAGTCTACAATGGCCCATCAGGACCTCCACCATTTGGTTTAGGGCTCTTCGACTAAGGCTCAGCAGCCACCTCATCTTAGGTTTGTTAGGCCCACAAATATAAAGCTATGCCTACATCCTCTGTTCATCCTCCAGTTTTGACATACTTATCTACATTAAAAAAATACTTATTTCCTTTTAGTGAATTAGAACGATATTTTGTTGTCTTAAGTAAGTCAGTTAATTCAATTTCTGCTAGTGAGTTAAACAATGTATTATACGCGGTGTTAATTTAACTAAATATGTGATATCATTGTCGTTATACATAGGTATTCACTTATCTGTAAGACTAGAATGCTGTAAACGGATTGTAGATTCATATTGTGTATTTATTGTCATCTTTGTCGAATATATTTTTATTTTTAAGAATTGTAGATAATAACATCATGTATCCACACCTACACCATTTAAACATGATTTGATCTAAAACTAATATAGATATGGTGTGGGATTGTTGCAAAAGAATGTCTCAATTTTGATTCTTAAGATAGTTATGGACATTCAAAGAAAATATTTTTCTTTGATGAACAGAGAGATCTTATGATTTTAGGTGTTTTGCATTTCCTTCTTGGTACAGATTTTGAACTTTAAAAAACATCACTTTATTTACATTAAAATAGTATGTTGTATGTTCTTAAAATGCATAGAAAAACGAATTTCGCTTTCAACTGTGGTAATCTAATTAAGCTTCATCCTTTTCCTGAATTTGTATTTTGATAAAATCTATTCCAAAACAAAAGCCTACTGAATTATCCAACTGGCGTCAGACGAATGTAGATAAAGGAGTCGGACAGAAACAAGTTTTACGTGATAAAAAAACCCGCAGGAATGCCGCTTCTCAAAATACCATCACTATATATCGAGGAAATTTAAAAAAGGGCCCATATATTTTAAAAGTGCTTATCTAATGATATATGGGACTACCTATTCTGCAGTTCTTTCGAGATTGAAATCCGTCCACAAATAGGAAAGAAAATCTAGTTTTTGCATTATCAGTATTATACCTAAATTTCTGCTCTTAGATACTTCACGTACCAAAAGCATTTTTTTACAAAATTACACTTTTCGAACTTTTGAAACAGTAGAGTATTATAGATTACTCAAGTTTGATGTTTTTTTTTATTATGTGCTTATTGTTTATAATTTTTTTTAATAGCTCATAATAAAATCAGAATCACGAACATAAAATTATATGCTACGAGCCCAATCACATACTGCTGCCAACTTGCGAATTTTTTGTTAGTAAGATGTGAAAGTGAGAATAGCGCAAACCAAACTCATAAAATAGTCCGGTCAAATTAGTCATAAAAATAGTGGTCAAATAACGAAAATTCCGACAGAGCTAAATTTTGGTGGAGACCATTAGAAATAAAGTGTCAAAAGTCTCCATTGATCCCATGTGTGCTAAAAAAGTTATTCGGTGTCAAAGGTCAAAATTTGAGGCATTTTGGATTTTTTTCGAAAACGGTAAGTTTTATCAAAACAGTAGACCAGACAAAAATTATAGATCTTAAAATTATATACAAAAATAGTCCTAATTACTTTTTTTTCTAAGAATCACCATTCACATATATGCCACGTATATACATAATCGGGCACTTAATACAAGTAAAAATGCGTATTTGTGTCTCTTGTAAACTATAAACTATACTATTCTGAGAATATACACTCAAAAGAAACTCGGTCCCTTAGTCAAAATGACGCAGATGTCCTTAAAATTGAAACAGCAATAGAACAATTTAATGCAACAAATACAACTATTGTAGTTGGTGAAGATGTTGACTTATTAATACTACTCACTGCAAGGACTCCAATTGATAAAATTATATACTTTTTAAAACCTGGAAAGGCTCAACAGCGAACAGAAATATGTATATTCTTCAAAAAGTTTATCTGCTTATCCAAAATGCCAAAATCGTCGTATAACCGGCTGCGATACTACATCAGCAATGTTCAGAAGGAGTTTCATCAGTATTAAAATTATTTGAAAAAAAAATTGATTGACTGCGCTAAAGTATTTACAGAAATTGATTGGATGGAGCTCCAAAAAAATTGATTGTATATATAAATATAGATATTTAACTTTTGTAAAAAATGAACGAAACAAGAAACAAGTACAACTATCTTGTCTTCCTCCAACATCAGCTTCTGCTAATCAACACTTGTATCGAGTATAATATCAAGTTCAGACATGGCTAGGCAATCAACTGAACTCAGAAGACTGGGGTTGGAAATTAACAGATAATACTTGGGAACCGATTCAAACTTCACTCCCACCTGCTCCGGAAAACTTCTAAACACTGTTTTCTGCAGTTGCAAAAAAGGTTGTAGTGCTAAATGTGACTGTAGAAGAGTAGGGTTACTGTGTTCTCCAGCGTGTACTAATTGCCAAAGTCAGTCTTGCTCAAATGTCCAATTGAATACAACAGACGAAGATTCATCTGATTTTGATGAAGAGACAGCTGATTCATCTTCATTTGAACAATTTATGAACATCCAGCAAGAAGAAGAGGAAGAAGAAGAAATCGAAGATGACATGGCTGTTGAAGTCGACTTTGAAGAATATGAATCAGATTAAAATATCAAAAGAAATCAGAACTACAGTTAAAGTCAATAACCAATATCATATCAATAATCATCATACAGTTAAAAGAGTATTGTCCCTGAAAATTCCGTCATAACAGTTCGTGGAGTAGGCCTACCGGGGAAACCACGTTAAAAAAAACGCTCCAAAGTACACTATCTCACAGGTGGTGTGGAAATGTGTGCATATCGTGTAGAACGTGACTCCTGCAACTTTTAGAATCGCGATATCTCAGGAACGGTGATTCTTAGAAAAAAAAGTATAAGTGCCATTTTTGTAGGTAATTTTAAGATCTATAATTTTTGTCATGACTACTTTTTTGATAAAACTTACCGTTTTCTAAATAAATCCAAAAAACCTCAAATTTTGACCTTTGACCCCGAATAACTTTTTTAGCACACATGGGATCGATGGGGACTTTTCACTTTATTTCTAATGGTGTATCCAAGGTCTCCACCAAAATTTAGCTCTGTAGGAATTTTCGTTATTTGAAATGTCTATTTTGACCGGACTAAAAGCATAATTGAGAGTATTGTACGTCAGAAGAAAGCTTGTAAAATGAAGAAAACGAAACTATTACTAAATTTACAAGAAGTGTAAGTATATACTTACAATTTGCGAAGAAAGGGTTATATATAGTATGGAATGAATAGAACCTTTCCAAATTGTCATTTGTTTGGTATAAGTCTACAAAGAGACTGCCAGAAACGATCAGAATCAGTCGAGTTCGAACCATGTAAATTGAAATGTTACTCTAAAACAAAGGAACAAAGGAAACAAAGGCACTTTCCGATTGCTTGAATACAATATAGGGTGTTCCATTTAATATTTTCAAGTCGACCTTGTTTTGACATTGAAGTTTTCATTTAAAAATTTTTTTGATAGAAGTCAATCTTGAAATGCTATTGGGGTAGAAAGAGGTCTCTTTGGGACACCCTGTATATCAACCCACAATAAAATTATTATTTGTATACTTACAGACATATATAAAAGTGCTGGTGGAATTCGAATGAATTGCAAGAGAAACTTGATATATCACCATAAAATTTTTACTTTATTTATCATATCCATTAAGTTTCCAAGAATTCCGAATGAACTCCAGTGGTACGATTTAGGAGGTAGTTATGTTTGTGCTAATTTCCACTTATTATTATTATAAGTATTTATTTAAGCTTCAATTATTATTATTCCATCTCCTTCAAAATAGTCCCCTGTAATAAACACTTATTTCAACGTAATTTCCTGCTTGGGAAACACTGGAAGAACGCCTCTTTAGGTACCGCCTTGAGCACGGTTTGCGATTTTGCCTTTATCTCATCTATTGTTGAAGAACGTTGTCCTTTGAGTATCCTTTTGTGTTTGGGAAATATGAAAAAGTCACAGGGGTCATATCCGGAGAATAGGCTGGTTGCGGCAACGGGATAAGCTAAGCGGTATGTGCCGGTGTTTTGTCGTGCGCAAAAGTTATATGTGGTAGGTACTCCTTGTTAACTGTATCACAGTATAAAAAACAATAAATTAACTCCCCTCTTTTGTGGACCACAAACCCACTGCTCTAAAAGTCCAGTAAAGTGGTCTATGCACAATAGCAAGTCCAGCTCCTAGTCCACCTACAAGCCCAGTTTAGCTTTCAGCTTTTGAGGTTCCCCTACTTGCGCGTGGTCTCTGCGCAGTCACTTAAAGCGACATAAAAAGTGAAACTAAGGTCCATTTTTTATAAATAGGTTAGATAGGTGAATTTACTGTTTTCTATACTGTGACTGTACGAACGGACAGTAAAAATTCGTGATTCCACTGTAGTCAACGAAAACGGTTAGAAGGACCTTCACATTTAACCGGATCTTGTCCCATCACCGATGTCTTCTTGGACTTCCTGAAAACATTTGTATCATTGATCAACTGTGAAATGGTATCATCGTCATGGCCTTCTTTAACATTTTGAACGTTTTGCGTTCAATTCCGTTTTTAACACAAACTCTGATCCGACATTTTGCTACTCAAATAATCGCCTAAAACACTGAGGTAAGACTTACTCATTCGCTCGCTAGACACAAACTAAGCGTGGCAGCTGCCTAATTGACAGGTACATCACTTACAGTGGTACCAATACAAAAAAAAATCAATTCGATAGATAAGATACAACACGCGCAATTTGAAAATTCCCGTTACTTTTTGATCAAACGTGGTATATTGTCAATTTGATTCATTGTAAGAGTAAACTAATATTTTCGATACGTATCAAATAAAATTATTTTTACTCTATGGTTGAAATTTGAATAATTTTAGGCATTTATTGTATAGGGAGAAATGTTGACCTCAAAGATCACACTAGTGCGAATTGGGATTCTGCCAAATTTGGACATTTAACAATAAGTAAATAAACAATGTCTCTTCGACACGTATAATGAGAAGAAAAAAATCGGAAAAACGTATTTCAATTCACTTTATTTCTAGATTATATGATATAAATTCAGCCACACTTTTGCCCATACTAAAGTCACACTAGTGCGAATTCGCACCGATCGGACTTTTCAGACTCGCTAGTTTGGCCGACAATAATAGACTGCGGTCAGCTGTGGTACGGCTCAACTGTTTGGGCCATAGAAGGAATTATCGTGGTGGGGGGAACTCTCGGCAGCTGCTACCTGAGAAATACCGGCAGTGTAAATTCGCAGTAGTGTGATTGTGTAATTATTTGGGATTACTTTAACTACAAGCCGATTTTAATTCTTTATATATACATTGATTACGAAAGAAATGTTTTCCATATACCTGTATACATCTTTGACTAAAATTACCTAATATAGTATACCTAATATTTTTGCCAGTATGTTATAAACTGTCTAAAGTTTTTACCAAAGCAGCACCCTGTATAACCGATCAATTTTCTGTTGCAACCAGACCATCCAAGATATTCATAATGAGATTTTGTAGTTCCAAGAAACTAAGTGGGAAAACTGCGAGCTTCGGGGACGTTTAACGCCATTATTTGAATGGCGCCTGTCGCTGGCGTGTGAACGTGTTTTACGTTAGATTAGGGAGTAATTTAATAACACTGGAGCAGTTAACATTAGTAATTAGCGTAAGGAAGGCTTAACGGTTGCGCTTCTAGAGCAACAGTACGTTTTTCGAAGTGGTTACGAAGTTGTGGAGTTAATGACGGATCATCAAAAGAGTTTATTTTGTCACGATGCACCTACACTGTAAATAATTAGTGTAAGTGAATGTATTGCAAGTGAATCCATTGAGTGAAATTATTGAGTAAATTTATTGAGCATTTTGATAACTTTGATGATATTTGAACTAAAACTAATTAATTTCTCTCGAACAGAAGTACTCTAAATAAATTAATATTTGGTACCTACACCTACAGCTAAATCGGAATAAATGTACTCATTTTTTGGTAGGCCCCCTCCCCTGCCCATTCCACAGCGTTGCGTTGTTTATTATTCCCATTCCAATCGTCCCCTCATAGGATAGGCTTACGTATACAGGTTCGGAAAGTCCCCATGGTACATCGGCCGTTACGTGAGAGAGATAAAGTAAGTCATAGAAATCCGTGCGATAGACAAGGATGGTTACATTGAAGCCGTTTCATAATCTGAATAGTCAGTCCCACTTCTAACCCGAAACGGGCCGTGACTATTCAGATTATGAAACGTCTTCACTATAGCCATCCTTGTCTATCGCACGGATTTCTTTACTTTACTTTGTCGCTCTCATGTAAAGGCAGATGGGCCATGTGGATTTTCCAGCCCTGTATAAGTGACTATAAACAGGATTGAAAACTAGTACATAATATACCCTTCTAGACCTCAACTTTTTATAATTTTTGAATAACAGAAACCGCTATCTGCTTTCTGTGAAATTGTCGATATTTTTTTCGTTGATAGTATAATCTTTATTATGTGCAAGAAATGAGAAACAAGGTGTGATTAATAATTTACGTAGTTATAAAATTCAGAGAATTATTTATAATTTGAAACTTGTGTTTAAACATTTATAGACATCATCTTGAGATGCATCAAGCTTTACCATAATCAGTCAAGATCATCAAAGAGTATACTAAGCCCAAACACTATTTTTTATTAAATAATAATGTTTTAAAATTATTTATATAGCTCTGTATTGAGTCTTGTAGGATATGTTAATAAATTCACTAAGATATTTTCTCAATAAAACATGTTCCTGATTTCGAATTTTTACTTCCTTTTTGATTATTGCCCGCCTTTATCTCTACCTGTCTCAATAAAATGTATTTACATATATAAGGTGTTACAGATTGTAGAGGATGAAATTTGGAATATTTTGCAATAAGGAACCTCCTACTGCTGTAAAAACTTGATTTCACATTTCAGGCTATAGGTTCCTTATTGCAAAATGATTCGAAATTCATACTCTACAGTCTCCCAAAATGTTACTAAACTAAAGGTTTACAATCACAGGATTTCGAAATACAGGATATTTGAATTAAATGTTACATTTACTCAAATATCCGAAGATATTTGGCGCAGAGTAATGAAACATGGATTAATGGTTTAAGTAATTAATGATAAATTTACTGAAATTTACACCACGTACAATATTTGTTGAGAGACAATTTCAAGAAAATTATCGGAACAATTTACCGAGACAGGGGCGTGTCTTGAAATTTTCCGCCAGTCTTTCCACCTCGTGTGTCGAATGCGGTTAATTCTAAGAAAGTGAAGCAGGGGTCATTTTGAAATTGTATCTCAACAAATATCGTAGAGACTGTACATGTTAACCACTAGCTTACGCAGACAATTCAATGGATATATTTAATTTCTGACATATTATAGGAAGGAGGTCTTCTTTTTTTTGTTCGAAGATTTATTTTCTTTATTTTAAAATAAATTATCCACACAATTTTATAGTTATTTTACAAAAAATCCGTAAAATTTTTTGTTACAAATACGATTTTAAATGCATAGATCTATCGAAAATTCATAATTAATTACCATTGACGATGAAATTCTGAATTTCCCATTGAGATAATAGAGGCACAGGTACTAGGTATATAAAATATTAAAATATTAGCCTCTCTGAAATATGGAAATTTTGATCTTTGCAGTAATATGAAAAATAAGATTTATTTTTTAATTACATCATATCATTTTTTAAATCATTTCTCGAAGATGAATTTGCCATGTAATTTTCTCTGACGAACTTCTATTTTTTCCAGTCCTCCAATTTTCCAAGTTAGTTTCATGTTAAAAGTATGAAATATACAGAGTGGCTCAATGAAAACGAAACAGAGCCATTTTCAGGAACTGCGTAAAGATTGTAGAAAAATGCTCAGACCCGTCGATTTTAGATTAAACATTTAATCAATTAAGTAGTAAGTAAGCAACTAAACATAATTTAAATTTTAAAATGTAAATTTTTTTCAAAGTATTGGGCGGAATTATAAAATTTAAAGTCTGTTGTAAAGAGAATTGTAAGAGCTTTCAAAAGAATTATTACTCAACCCCCAATGCCATTTAAATATTTTCGGGTGATGCTTACCCTTGCTTGGGGGTGAAAGTGGCGGAGTCAAAATACCAGCAAACAATGTCACCCTTTAATCTAAAATCGACGGGTCTGAGCGTTTTTCTACAATCTTGACACAGTTCCTGAAAATGGCTCTGTTTCGTTTTCATTTGGCCACCCTGTATATAATTATTCGTGTAAATGTACAAAACGTACAAGTAGATAAATAATAAACATTACCTATATGTAAGTCAATATAATTTCACATACTTAAAATTACAAAAAAAAAAACATATTTACCTAAGTGTGAAAATAAACAATCACGCTCTATATTATGCTCATATGTACATCATTAACAGGAATGGCTTCAGTCTAAACAGTCCTCAGTCCAATTTATTTTTTACAGCGTGTTCAGAAAATACGAAAATTTAATTATTTGGAGATTTCGCTTAAGATAGAAGATTCTAGTTGAGTTTTTCCGTAAGAATATTGCCTGGAGGAAATTGAAACAATTTAGGTGCGTTGTATAAAGTTGTTCAAAAATGATTGGATATGTGTGTGTATTAGATTATTTAGGTACGTATACGTGTATTAATAAGAAACTTTTTGACATAAAATTGAATTAAACAAAACATTAGTGTATGGAAAACCTCATTTAGAAGGTGGAGTAAAAAATACAAATAGTTTGAATTGAAAAAAAAGTTTAAATTAAAAAAATGTAAAAAAATAGTTTAAAAAATTTTAAAAAATAGTTTAAATTTAATTTAATTAAAAAATAGTTTAAATTAATTTAAAAAAATAATTTTTTTAATTCAAACTATTTCTGTGTGTTTTATCCTAAATATCATCATTTAGTTGAGGAAATTAAACACTGAACCTCCGAAATCTGTGCAGTAAGATGAATCTTGATGCGTTTTTTTGCATTCGATTCGTTAGAGCGTCCAGAAAGTTTGTGACCCCATGTGAGCAATGAGAAATGGGTACTAGGTACCTCGAGGACCGTTACCGTCGTGATATTCGTGTTGAGCGATCTCAAAAACCCCGAGGTAACGACTTTCGGCTAAGTTTATAACGAATTTCCACAAAACTCCAGGAGACGACGTGGACACTGGCCACCCTGGGGCACTAGGTACCTCGGAGACCGTTGCCGTCGTGATATTCGTGTTCAGCGACCTCAAAAACCCCGAGGTAACGAGTTTCGGCTAAGTTTATAACGAATTTCCACAAAACTCCAGGAGACGACGTGGAAACCGGCCACCCTGGGCACTAGGTACCTCGGAGACCGTTGCCGTCATGATATTCGTGTTCAACGACCCCAAACACCTCCGAGTAGCAAAATTGAACTCATTTCCATCAATATTTTCCGAGTTATAAATTTTTCATATTTTAACTCTTTCAGATGCAATTTTAAAACGCATTTTTCGTATGCACCGATGCAATTTTCATTTCTCATTGATCACATAGGGTCACAAACTTTCTGGACGCTCTAACGAATCGAATGCAAAAAACTGCATCACGATCCATCTTACTGCACAGATTTCGGAGATAAGGCCGTTTTTAGTGCTTTATTTCCTCGACTAATTAGATACATTGAAGTCTGGTCAATCAGTGGTGGAAATACTGGAAATAAATCAGCGAAATCTCCAGAAATTTGAGGGCACTGTCGCTACTGTTGTCTATAAGAAACTGTAATGGAACGGAAAAAGAAATTATAATTTTAAATACAAAAATAAATCAGCGGCTAAGACATTTGAAATTATTTTGAAAGTATGTCACCTCACTATTCGTCAGATAAATAAAAATTTTCACGATATTTTGCACTTTTGCTGATTACGTTGTATTTGAAATAGTACCAATTTGAGAAAAAACTTATAGAATTAGTTGAAATTAGTGTGCAAGATAAAGTGGAAGATGCCTCCTTCCTTAAAGATGCCTATAAGAATCGAATATCACTGAGAGAAGCGGACCAATAATATTTTGCTAAGATAGTCTATTCTATACATATAATAGCAGCTTTTCTTATTAGAGCTAAAATATCATAGGCCGAGATTAATAAAAATTAGTTGTTAACACGATTTTACTAGGTACCTTAAGTCGATTGAAACAAAAGATCACCTGCTAACGGTGAGTAGATACATTTTTGTAGCATTTTTTTCACTAAAGTAAGTAAGTAGATAACTTATTGTACTAAGCAATTATTAACGGTTAAAACTAATTTACCTTTGGTGAAATAAGGATTCTATAACAGTAGCTAGACATTTTTTTAGTCCGAAGTAATCATAGTTGACACGTAGACTCGCGAAATCAATTGTCCATTTTTCATACAATTGACATAATATTATGTCAATAATACCTATAATAATAAACAACAGAGCTTTGACTGTGTGTTACATATACCTCAAGTTAAGGTTGATAAAGGGTGTCCCAATATGCACTCAAGTAATTTTGAAATACACAGGTTTTTTATTAAAATTGTATATTTTTTATTGATTCATAAAGTATGCAGTATAGGTTTATGCATGGAATGACATATCGGGTAAATGGCCCCTATGGCCTTGTTAGCATATACCCACTCGTTTCTCGAAACTTTCCATGACTGTTTTGTATAAATGCGCCTGTATTTCGTTGACACAGCGCACAATTTCCTCCTTCAAGGCATAGGTGGTCATGGGCTTATTGGCATAAACCTTAGACTTCAAAAATCTCCAAAGAAGAAAGTCCAACGGCGCTAAATCACATGATGTAGGCGGTCAATTCCGATCAACAAAACGGGAAATTACACGACCAGGAAATGGCTTATGCAGTAACTGAATTTTTTCTTGGGCAGTATGGTGTGTCGTCGTATATCTTACAGAAAAAACTGGATTATCATGTCTAGATATTGAGCACCATTAACTGTTATTGCCTGACGAGCCACATTTTCGAAAAATAATGGTCTGATGTCTCCAGCCCAAAATCCGCACCAACAGGGACACGTTATAGATGTATTTGTTTCTCAACAATCACTCGTGGATTATCTAAACCCCAAATGTGACAATTTTGTCGATTAACGAATTCATCAAGATAAAAATGAGTCTCATCGCTGAAGACGTTTTTGTTAAAAAAATCAGCATTCCATTCAACGGAATCTCTTCGCTCTGTGTGGTTAGTAGGATTCAATTCTTGAGTAAATTGAACTTTGTAAGCATGAAGATGTAAATCTTTCGTGAGAATATACTGTAGAGGGTTTCCCGAAATCTCCAATTCTTGACTATCCGCAACATTCTCACGAACTGCTTCGATGTTTTGTGTAGAATAACTTGTTGAATGACGCCCAGAGTATTTAATATCACAAATTGATCCATTCTTCCTGAATGTTTCAACTAATTACTTCACAGTCGATGAAGTTAAATCACTATTCCGACCATCTTTCGGACAAAAATAGCGAACTGTAGCTCCAAAACCTCCATTATTTTTAAAATATTGCTCAACAATGGAAACGCGTTATTCTTTCATTTTTAACAACTCTGAACTGTCAGCTGTCGCACTGTTTTCTTTTTGTTGGCAACACTTTACTGCACGAATGGCGCAAAATTTAAATCTTGCATGAAATTTTAAAGTAAAAAGTGAAGGATGGTGAGATTGTCGAATTGTAAATGTTTTGTTTTTTACTTGTAAC
Organism: Anoplophora glabripennis; assembly: GCF_000390285.2. Classification (NCBI taxonomy): domain Eukaryota; kingdom Metazoa; phylum Arthropoda; class Insecta; order Coleoptera; family Cerambycidae; genus Anoplophora; species Anoplophora glabripennis. Next base: position 26,367 of record NW_019417223.1, read on the forward strand.
TTTTTAAATGAGAAAGGAAAGTTTAAAGTCAAAGTTAAAAAATCAAGCTAAGTGCACATAGTTATGGCAAAAAAATCACTACAGTGTCTAAAACGTCTTTTATTTGTATTATACAAAAAAGATACTAGTAATGTCATAAAACTCGTCATCCTAGGATGACAACCTAACAACTGCGATGAATGCTTTTGTTAAGATAAAAATTGTACTACAACCACCGTAATAAGAAGATGCTCGCAACGATAAATAAGTATGTAACCTTTTTGTCAAAGGCTCCTTTAGCAAATTTTTTTTATTATGACAGCATCGTAGATCCTATACAGCGTGTCCCACTAGTGCGGGAAAGTCCAATATCTATGTTAAAATGAGGAATATATGAATTTTTCTTTTTACTGTGTTGCCACATTTCTCGGAATGTACAAATTAAAAATATATTCAACTATACAGGGTGTTCCACTTTTCCTGGCCAGACACCAACTTTGGTTTTTAAATGGAAACACATTTTTTTATATTTTTTTCAGATTCTACATCAAAAATAAAGGATACTTTGTGTAGAATAGTTCTATTCAAATATTCACAGTTTTTGAGATATCCCGCGTGAAAGGTTTTTCTAGTCGATATTGGTTGCTTACATTTTCTGATACTGAGGGGTTATACTAATAGCTACTAAGCCCATTTTTTTATCAGATGTTTAGTAAGGATGACTCTTCCGAATCATGCTCCAAAAACTGGCCTGCGTTATACAGGGTGACCAAAATATCATGTCAAAATTGACAATTGAAAAATTGAAAAATCTCGAATTTTTTAAATGCAACGCCCTGTATATTTTCATACCATGAGATGGAGAATTAAATTCTCTACAACTTTGCTACACCTGCTCCTATACCAAAATTCATTAGTTTTTCATGAAATCTCATTTCTATGAAAAAATGCGAAGTTTACAAATAGCTTATATGTAAAATAACGTAGTAGGCTCCTGTCAAAGGATAATCTGGAAAATTTTCGATTCCCATAAGGTTTAATAGAAAAGCAAAAGTAATAATTGTGAAATGAATTACTCTAAAGAAGAATTAGTAAATATGGTGTACGCCGTAGGAGAAGCTCATCAAGAATCAAGATTTACGAAGATATCCTCGTACAAAGTGTTTTGTAAAACAGAAGGAGAGGTTTGAAAGAACAACAAATGCAAATTATGAGAAGACAACAAGAAAACACGCATGCAGTATCCAAAACAGTAAATTAACATCGTGCATTTCTAAAAAAGTAATAAAGACCTAGTTAAATTAGTAATTAACCGCTCAAAATGTCTGCCATTTTTCTCTAGACATTGAGCACTTCTACGACGAAAATTGCTTGACATATTTCACAGCATTTCCGGAGTTACCGTCAAAAAAGCATTTCTTATCTTTGCCCGTAAATCTTCTACATCTGTCGGAGGAGTTTTATACACCCTGTCTTTTATATAGCCCCATAAAAAAAATCAAGACGACAGGTCTGGGGATCGGGGAGGCCATGGAATTAGACCGCCTCTACCTATCCACTTATCTGGATACAAACCATTTAAGTATTCTCTAACCTGAAACAGTTTTTCTATGAATTTACATAATTTACATAATGAGAAAACTTGCCGCCAGTGTGGAATGTGAAGGGGCACCATAATGTTGGGACCACTGACTGTTTAAGTCATCCGAAGGAATATGTCCCTGCAATTGGAGCAAATCGTTTTGTAAAAATTGCAAATACCCATTACCAGTTAAGTTTCCTTCAAGAAAATGTGGTCCAATGACATGTTCTCCGCATATTCCCGCCCAAACGTTGACTTTAAAGCGGTGTTGATGATCGTTTTGTCTTATTAATCTGAGATTATGATCGGCGTAATGGTGATAATTATGTCGATTCTCTCGACCAGTATTGCCAAACGATGACTCGTCAGTAAATAACACATTGAAAAAAAAATTTCATCTTATTGTAGCTTTATAGTTGCCCACTCACAAAACTTACTTGCTTCTGAAAATCTTGCTGTTAAGAATTGATGATGCTCAGAATGATAGGGGTGGAAGTTGTTTTTCTTTAACGTTCTATTAACCACACTTTTGGAAATACTAATTTCATCACTAATTTCTCTGACACTTGTAGATGGATTTTGGACTGCACATCCCAAAATGTCAATTTAACTATCCTGATTACTGCATGCGTTTGTTCTTGTTGTCTTCTCATAATTTGCAGTTGCCGTTCTTTCAAACTTCTCCTTCAGTCTTACAAAACACTTTGTACGAGGATATCTTTGTAAATCTGGATTATTAGTTTGGTAAATACTTGTCTAAACAGTTATTGAATTTTACTAATTGTTCTATTGTTTATTTATTAATTCTTCTTTAGAGTAATTTATTTCACAATTATTACTGTTGCTTTTCTATTAAACCTTATGTGAATCGAAAATTTTCCAGATTATCCTTTGACAGGAGCCTACTACGTTATTTTACATATAAGCTATTTGTAAACTTCGCATTTTTTCATAAAAATGAGATTTTATGAAAAACTAATGGATTTTGGTATGGGAGCAGGTATAGCAAAGTGGTAGAGAATTTCTCCATCTCATGGTATGAAAATATTCAGGGTGTTGCATTTAAAAATTTCGAGATTTTTCAATTTTTCAATTGTCAATTTTGACATGATATTTTGGTCACCCTGTATAACGCAGGCCAGTTTTTGGAGCATGATTCGGAAGAGTCATCCTTACTAAACATCTGATAAAAAAATGGGCTTAGTAGCTATTAGTATAACCTGTCAGTATCAGAAAATGTAAGCAGCCAATATCGACTAGAAAAACCTTTCAAGCGAGATATCTCAAAAACTGAATATTTGAATAAAACTTTTTGATATAGAATCCGAAAAAATATAAAAAATGAGTGTTTCCATTTAAAAAAAACAAAGTTGGTGTTTGGCCAGGTAAAGTGGAACACCCTGTATAGTTGAATATATTTTTAATTTGTACATTCCGAGAAATGTGACAACACAATAAAAAGAAAAATCCATATATTCCTTATTTTAACATAGATATTGGACTTTCCCGCACTAGTGGGACACGCTGTATAAAGTATTTAGATATTTTGTTAGGGTTAATCAATTACTACTTATGGCTCAGTGTACTTCCTATATTTGATAGATAGATTAATTAATATTATTAATCTAATTTCGATGAATCTACATTCTTTAGAAATATTCAAATAAAAGTGGCTACGGACCTTATATTAAATGAAGCAAATATAATATACAGTCTAATACAAAATTCATTACAAAGAATTTAGGGGCGTGTTTGTGAGGTCAAAATAAGACTTTCTTTCCTATAAACGTAGGTCCACAGATGCTTAGTTTTCGATATACAGGATGTTAAAAATTTTTTATATTTTTAGATTTTTTAGGAATAATTTCCAAACATACTTGAATGTTGCCATAAAACTTGGGGTACGGGGGTGTTTTAGGAAGCTAAATTTAATTATGCAATTGCTTTTGACGCTGCTTGTAGAGAGCGCCATAAGGGTACGTTTGAATTAAATTGGCCCTTACTGTTTTACTACCCTGTACATTGACGTTTCGTATAGTACGTTTATTCCCCTATCAATTTTAAGCAAAAATGGTATCCTAGGTCGAAATCTCTCGGACCAACCGTTTCCGAGATATTGACTGATGAAGAGTTAAATGCATACAATATTTTCAAATTTTATTAACTATTTACGGTGAAAAATTTTAAAATTAATTTTCGCCATCTAATAAGTAATGCAATTATCTTGAATTTTAGCTCTTTATATTTTTTTGATACAACTATATACTTAATCGCATTAGATGGGGCAAATAAATTTTAAAATTTTTCAGCGTAAATAATTCATAAAAATTGAAAATATCCAATATCTCGGAAACGGTTGGTCTGAGAGATTTCGACCAAGTATATTTATTTAATTCGTTAAGATACTCTTATAGTTGGAGCCCTCTACAAACAGCGTCAAAAGCAATTGCATATTTAAATTTAGCTTCCTAAAAAAACCCCGTACCCCAAGTTTTATGGCAACATTCAAATCTGTTGGGAAATTATTCCTAAAAAATCGAACAAAATAAAAAATTTTAACACCCTGTATATCGAAAATTAAGCATTTGTGGACCTATATTGATAGGAAAAAAAGTCTTATTTTGACTGGATTTTGAATCACCCTGTATACAGGGTGGGCCACCAGTCACGCCTCGTTGACTAGGGACCAAACGGCAAATGTTATAGAAACCTGTTTAGGTTGATTACGGCTACATTTTAAAAATATTTTGAAATATACAGGGTGTCCAGGAAAAGCGTACCATATCAAAGTTATGTATTTTTAAATGGAACACCCTATATTTTACTGCATTTTTGAAAGCACCGTAAAAAAATTGGTGAACTTTGTTAAAGGTTATGCATACCTAGGACCTGTTTGCAGGCTTAGCGTAGAAATTTAATATTAACAATAAAAAAAATAGTTTTAAGGAAGCAGCTTTGGAGAGTGTATTTTAGATCCTTGAAGTTATAAATTATTATATTTGTCGTCACAGGGTGTTTAAAAAACTGCAGAATACTTCTCTCAACTTTAAACAGCAATAACTTGGTTATTTTAAATGGAATACCCAGTATATTTTTACTATAGAAGTTAAGAAATTCAAAACTCTTTCGAACTATGTATAAGTTCCCTATACCTATCTCTAACAGTACTGAAGATATTTGTGCCGTTTCGTTTTTATCGAACTTTTTTGTAAGATGTATCCACGTACCTTTATCGAGGTCTTGGTAAAGCGTCAATCATTCAAAAAAGTTTTCTAATAAAGATTATTATTTTATAAGCAGAATAATTATAAAAAGTTATTAATTTTGTATAAATATGTTAATATGTTTGTTGTACGTAACTGAATTAAATTAATTAGGAACAACATGAAAAATATTTGTTACAGGAAATTTTACTTTTAGAAGAAACAAAGAAAAATTTTAATTGATGATCGAATTGATAACCATTCTCTTGAATCTTATTCTATCTACAAATGATATTCTCACATTCCTTAGAATATCTGGGGTGATTGTGGCAAGTGCATCTCTAATCCTTTCCTTCATATCATCGGAAGTAGTAGGTGGAACACTGTGTACAAGATTGTTTATATAGCCCGAAACAAAGAAGTCCATTACGATTAGGTCTGGATACCTAGGTGGCCACTGACATGCACCATTCTTACTTATTCATTTATTACTAAATTTTCGATTTCTCATTGAATACGAAAAATTTGAAGGTGCGCCATTTAAATGCATCCTCATTTTTCTCCATATATTTAAAGAGACGTTATCAAGAAGAACCCAAACCAATTCAATAAAGACCTTGATGAAGACACATCTTACAAAACAATTTGATAAAAAACGAAAAGGCACAAATATCTCCAATACCGTTAGAGATAGGTATAGGGAACTCATAGTTTGAAAGAGCTTTAAATTTACTAACTTCCAAAGTAAAAATATACTGGGTGTCCCATTTAAAATAACCAAATTATTGCTGTTTAAAGCTGAGAGTTTTTTGAACACCTTGTACAATACTAAGTGATGCCAAATATAATAATTTATAACTTCAAGGATCTAATATACACTCTGCAAAGCTGCTTCCTTAAAATTATTTTTTATTGCTAATATTAAATTTCTACGCTAAGCCTGCATTTTCACTAAAATTGAAATATCTCACAAACAATAAGTCATAGATATGCAGAACTTTCAATAAAGTTCACCTATTTTTTATGGTGCTTTCAAAAATGCAGTAAAATACAGGGTGTTCCATTTAAAAATACATAACTTTGATATGGTACGCTTTTCCTGGACACCCTGTATATTTCAAAATATTTTTAAAATGTAGCCGCAATCAACCTATACGTAGATACCCACCTAAACAAGTTTCTATAAGATTTGCCGTTTGGTCCCTAGCGACCGAGATGTTACTGGTGGCCCACCCTGTATACAGGAAATTAAAAAGGTCGGTACCTACCTTTTTGGTAAATTATTTATTATGGAAAATAGCAATACTTAAAACAATTAATACTTATAGCATTTATTATACCTATACATGTTTAGTCGTTATTATTATTATTACAGAATCTTTGATGTCAATTTAAAAATTGTTAACTAAAACTTCTCCAATTTATGTGAACTGTCCATATTGGTTAAAAGCACGTAAATGTATGGATTTACTATAAACATTATTTTATTAAAAATTTTTCTTATACGACTCTTAAAGTAGGTATTTTTATTTGAAATGGCAGGTAAAGTGACTTATGCAGCATTGTCAACTTACCGGTATTCTACTTGAACTCGTCACCCATATCCAGGAATCACCTCCAGGAGCTGCCCCCTTGCTGCCGGTTCGCCTCCTGATTTCCTCATCCTTTTCCTCCAAATCCTCTCTGATTTTAGGGTTGAAGAACTCCACTTGCGGTTCCTCATTTTGGGCGTCCAAAAAGTTATATTCTATGCCGGTCTTAACGCTCCTCTTCTCGCGGTTGGAAGTTTTATTATTATTCGCGATAACCTCGTAATCTCTTAAAAGTCTCCTGACCTCTTCCCGAAAATTCTCGCTCCGCAATTCATTCAAAAAGTACTGCCCAAAGTCGCTTTTCGCCAAGAGATCGCTACGTATCTCAGAATTTATAAGTCGGTAAACATAGTGGGCCAAGAGAATTTCAGTCAAGAAAATGAAAAAAACGCAGCACAACACACGCACCGTGTAGCTTGGATTTAACTGTTGAATTTGTGGCTTTTGTACGTTTCGTTCGGGTTTTTCCCGACTTTCTGCGTTTGCGGACATTTTTAATAGTTTTCTGTTATTACATCGCGCGAAGGGAAAGGGTAAACTGCACTACCACCCCGTCCAAAGTTCAACGTTAAACTGACGCGAAAAACAAATGCCGTGAGACGTCTACACAACCCACGATGTTTGCTATGCGCATCGTAACTACATCATCTCGGAACTGATAATAATGGATTGACGTTTATATTTGAGACGATAACTTGTTTATTTACTACTTGTGGACAGTAAAGACGATTTAATATCTTAATTAAAATTAATTTCTATTCAAATACAGTTGTGGCGCGCCGACTGTGGTCAAACTTGAGGCTATATTGCCAGACTTATGTATTTTCCGCTAGCTAAATATTTATCAGACGAAATAAATTCGTAATTTTCATAAAACCCTTCTACAATCTGTATGGTTTTCTCCGCTTCTGCGGCTTCTTAATGTTTTTAGAAATTTAATTCCACTTTATATTTATTCAGAAACAAGTCATGAGCGCCATTTTTTTAAGGTAAGGCAATGAAGAGTGGTTTTCCTTCCAAACTTTTGGTTTTTTAACAGTCCTTTTATTTGCAATCTGATGTAAAGATCTGACAATAAGAAATATTTTGCTGCAAATGTAGCAAATTGTTCAACAACAGTTTCCCTTAATTTAAATTTTACATAAATTTGGTTTGACTTCCAGGAACCTACATCTAGCAAGCGGGTCACATGGAAGATGTCTCAGCCCTCACTTGGTGGATTTTCTATCATTTAAGCGTACTTCTGAGGGGAGTTAGATACTGCCTCTTTTATGGACTTCATTTGTAGGTCAAGTGCAATAATGCCGTTAAATACAGGGTGGGCCATTAGTGTGAGAAAGTAAAATAACTCCCTTGTTATTCATAATACAGAAAAAAAATTAATTTAAAAGTTGTACAGAATCAAAAAACCTAAAGGACAAAATTAATTTGAAACACACAGGGAGATGAGTAAAAACGGGACACGCAAAAAATTACATTTTTTAAACAGAACACCCTGTATATTTTTGAACATATGGATTTCTGAGAAAATTCTATATATGGCAATATAAACAGTTTAATATTTTAGTGCGGGTTTGACAAGTTGTAGGGAATTCTTTAAATTTTGGAAAAAACATGACCTGGAAGAAGTTGTATTAACTTTCAACTACTAACACTTGGAGCAAGAATATTTGACAGAGTAGCCCAGTCGGTGGAAGTAGGTTCTGCACTAAAAGCACAAGTAATTAGTAATAGGTATGGTTAATTTTTTTTATAAGTTCTTCAAAGTATGGAGATTAACATAAGAAAAGGTTCACTGGTCTATCAATTCCCCAAAGCCTAAAAATTGTTTGAAAAACATTTTGATTTTCGATATTCTTTTAAATTTTGGCCTGGGATCAAGATAGAGAAAAATAAAAATAATATCTCGCAGAAGAAGTTTTTCCAACAAAAAAGATACTTTGCACTTTTTTCGTCCGGGTTATGGTTTGTCTGGAAAAAAATATTAAACCCATGAAGTCGTCTTCGGCGGGCAAACAAGCGTATAAATTCACTCTTCAAACGTAAGAATTGTAAAATTTCACTCAAATATTGAATACATTAATATGTAGAAATAAATATTCGATCTTAATTCAATGCACAAAAATAAATTAAAAAAAAAATTTCCAAATTTTTTTTTAGATTTTCGAATATACTCAAGGTAGTAAATAGTAAATACAAGGTAATATTTACATATTTTTATTACAAAATCATAGGAAAAAAATTAAATACAAACACTGAAATCGTTTTCACGTATATTGTATTTTCTACCTAAATACTGTCATACCTGTTGACTATTTACATTCCGCTCTTTGAATATTCGTCTTCATATTGTAACAGTATAAAATTTTGTATTAAACGACTAAAGCAGATTTACACCGGGAACCAGAAAAATTACTATTTTCTTAAAATACAGGGTGGGCCACCAGTAACGCCTCGGTTGCTAGGGACCAAACAGCAAATGTTACAGAAACCTGTTTAGGTGGGTATGTGTAGGTTGATTACGGCCACATTTAAAAAATATTTTGAAATATACAGGGTATCCAGGAAAAGCGTACCATATCAAAGTTATGTATTTTTAAAGGAACACCCTGTATTTTACTGCATTTTTGAAGGCACCATAAAAAATAGGTGAACTTTATTAAAGGTTCTGCATACCGAGGACTTACAGTTTGTGAGATATTTCAATTTTAGTGAAAATGCAGGCTTAGCGTAGAAATTTAATATTAACAATAAAAAAAATAGTTTTAAGGAAACAGCTTTGGAGAGTGTATTTTAGATCCTTGAAGTTATAAATTATTATATTTGTCGTCACTTATAGTTCATATAAGGTGTTCAAAAAACTGCTGAATACTTCTCTCAACTTTAAAAAGCAATAACTTGGTTATTTTAAATGGGACACCCAGTATATTTTTACTTTGGGAGTTAGGAAATTTAAAACTCTTTCAAACTGTATATAGGTTCTCTATACCTATCTCTAACGGTATTGGAGATATTTGTGCCGTTTCGTTTTTTATCAAATTTTTTTATAAGATGTATCCACGTGTCTTTATCGAGGTTTTTATTGAATTAGTTTGGGTTCTTCTTGATGACGTCTCTTTAAATATAAGGAGAAAAATGTGAATGCAATTAGATGGCGCACCTGCAAATTTTTCATATTCAGTGAGAAATTATATAAATCGAAAATTTAGTAATAAATGAATAGGTAGGAATGGTCCATGTCAGTGGCTACCTAGGTGTCCAAACCTCCCGTAATGGACTTCTTTGTTTCGGGCTATATAAATAAAAAATCTTGTACACAGTGAAGGATTAGAGATGCACTTCACAAATATAATAATTTATAACTTCAAGGATCTGAAATACACTCTCCAAAGCTGCTTCCTTAATGTAGAAAGTATGGTTTATTGAATTTTTTCCAGCCAAATCTTAGCTTCAAAAACTTCCCCTACAAGGTGGTATTTTTTATTTTTCTCTATCTTCATCCCAGTCGAAAATATTAAAGAATTTCGAAAATCAAAATATTTTGCAAAATTTTTTGGACATTGAGAAATCGAGAGACCAATGAACTTTTTCTTATATTAATCTGCATACTTTGAAGTACTTAAAAAAAAATCAGCCATATTGCTAGTTGCCTACTTGTTTCTGTGGCCTCCACCGACTGGACTACTGGGCAATGTATAGAAATGTAGCAGAACACTTTTTTGAGGGATTCATTTTTTTTGTAATACTTACAGTGTACTTGAGCTTTAACGTATTACATTCTGAATTGGTGGTTAGGTATTAATTAGCTGCATTTCAGAATTGGTTGTAATTTTTATAGCAATAATAGTAAGCTGATAGGTCTGTAATATTTTAATTCATCTCCGGGTTTCCGGTATTTTTTATTGTACACTAATTGTATATTTTTGTAATCAACTGTTAGACAACGAAACTAATAAAAAATAATGTAGTGAAAACATATTGCTTGATGCTTCCATAACAACGTGTTATTTTAAAGTCACCACATGCGGTGTAAAAATCAAGTGACTAAACAGATTATTTATTTAAATATCTTAGTATAAAAGGTATTACATCATTCTGTTCTATATAAAAGCCATAATGCCCTTGTTATCCACCTCAGTAATGTGGATAATTGTGTACTTTATTTTCTAAGTCCTCCATAGCAAGAACACAGGGCAAAAGAGTTAAAAGAACGCCCTTTATTTAAAAATGTTATATATTTGCTTTAACTGTTTTGCATAATACTTTGATATTATTATTATTATATTATTACTGTGGAAATACATAATGGATAAATAATGTAAATGCCAAAACAATGATAATACAATGTAACATTATAAAGTAAACAAGAAACCTAGTAACTAAAAAAAATATTGAATGCAGTTAGCACTTATCATTGAGGAGGATATCTTAGGTCAAAGTTCTTTTGTCCAAAATAGAATGATTTTTTATAATAAAATATTTTTCTAAACAGAAAAAGGAAAAAATATAAGAGGGGCAGAATGTTATGTGAATGGTCCTGTATATTTTAGCAACATAAAAGTGGCGTGAAACTTTTTTAGTAGGTATACATAAAGTTACACACAATTTTAGTTGAATCCAACAAATCTAATAGGTGATGGGTTTGTTTGGTGGTCATTAGTTGTCAAACAACTCAGATATAAGTAACTATCCAATACCATTATCAAACTGTAAGTAAAATAGATAAACAGAGGAAGTCTTGTACCATGGTCAACGGTCACCCGACAGTAATCCCCTTGAACACTTCGTCTGGAGTCATAAGCTGCTCTTCTCCAGTAGAGACAGGGGATCTAATACGATAAATTCAAAATGCTTCTGCATTTATCAATCTCATGAAAGTCATTATTGCATAGAAGTCAGTTACGTGCAAACTAAAGGGCTTTCAATTTAAACATCTACTTGAATTTTGTGCTTATTACTACATTCTTCTGTAGTTATTATTTGCTTTTAAAGTTCTGTTTGCATATAAGTAACACCGTAACTTTATATTTATACTTATATTTTTCAATTTTACTAAAATTTTGTGTAATCTCTATATGCGCTAAAAGGGTTTCACTTCAAAATTAATTCGACACCCCGTATTGAACTTTTTTGTTCAAAATCAGGTCCTCTGTCAACTGTTAAAGTTAGTAAGTTTACAAATGGAACACTCTGTATATAAGAGCTTCATATTATTATCTATCTAATAACCTTAATATTAATTAATAAAATAAAGGAGTTTTTATTTTCTTCAAATAAACTAAAAATGCACAAGGTCTGGCAACAACGCTTGTCGCTTACATGGTGCACGTTGCGCTGTGGATGACTGGATGCGGAACTAGTGCGGAAGCACGTTGCTTTGTTTTGATTGTCAAATGTTGTGTGCACTAACTCTAATTGCCCGAAAAATAACATTTGAAATATTGCTTGTCTTCCTGCAATGACCACGAAATCAACAATATATCAGTTTTGCAGAGCTCTACCAAAAATTGTAAGTAAAACAAGAACCACTAGTCAGAAATAAATACTATTTAATTTCTATCATTCTTTGGGGTTAGGAGCTGCACGCCCACTTAAATGGATCTCTAAGTATGAGCATTCTAACAGAACTAGGATGTATGGACACATCAATCGTAAGGTACATGAATCTAACAGATATTCTAAACAAAAAAGAAAGAGCCCTAGACGAATGTTTTAAATTATTCAAGGTAGCTCATGATGCTACGAATACTCCAGACAGTGTGTACATAGCCACAAAGAGAGTAATTGAAGAATTTGATCATGACAATGTGATGTATTTAGAATTGAGAACCACACCTAGGTCTGAGGAAAACATGAGCAAACAGGAATACATTGAATCAGTTATCAAGGCAATAAAAGAAAATGACAAAAATATTACCGTAAAACTGATATTATCGATAAACAGAAGCCATGATATGAAGAACTCCCAGGAATCATTAGAAGTTATTTTGAATATGAAAAAAATTTTTCCCGATATAATAAAAGGAATAGACTTAAGTGGCAATCCAAATGTTGGGAAATTTGAAGCTGCCATCTTTAAAACAGCTAAGGAAAATAGCTTATATACTACCATCCACTGTGCCGAGGTTAAAAATGATGAAGAAGTGAAAGATATTTTGAATTTTGGCCCTGATCGTCTCGGACATGCTACTTTTTTGCATCCACGTTATGATGGGTGTCAGGAAAATTGGCAACTGTATTGTGAGAAAAGAATCCCAATAGGTAAAACAATTTCATTATAATTTATGACAAAATTGTATTACATAGACCCCACTTTCCTTGTTTATGCTTAATTTTTTTATTATGTTCACTGCTGCACTGGCAGTGGTTTGTCCCACCCAATAAATATTTTGTTTGCCCATTGCCTAATAAGACATATCTATTTGTGTTGGACATATTATTTGTAAAAATCTGTGTGTTTAAAGTCTTACAATTAGGCTAGAAATGAGCAAAAGTCTACCTATACTCCGCGGTAGAAATTATAGAGAGTGACTCAGACATAATATAAAAACACTATTACCATAATGCGTATAAAATATAAAATGATTTTTATACGGTTCAATATTATTTATTTTTGTGCCGCTCGCTAAGCATATCGATAGAATCTATAATCGTCTATAGACTGAGTTACACTGAACGTTGATCTATATTCTATCTCTCTGTTGCACTTGGTAGGGAATAGGGAAATGCTTTTTTAGTGGGTGTAAACGGACTTGATTTACCCGTCCTGAGAAACGTCATAGCATAAGCGTAGACGAGGGGTCTAATTCCATGGCTATAATAAATTTATAAATTTAAAAATCACAATTGGGACGTTTTAAAATGCTGTAATAATTAAACCGTAAAAAATATTAGATGTTATGTTTTATTATATTTTTTCAATATTTTCTATATCTTGTTGCCTTTTACGCAGACACGCCAATGGATTTTCGTTCGCGGCACACTTCATCCCCCTTACTAGTCCAAAAGCTAGCGATGAGTCACTCTCTATAATTTCTACTGCGGAGTATAGGTACTTAGTTCTTTTTTGTTTAAGATTTTTCTGCCATTTTGGGTCAAAGTAAAATTGGTAAAAGAGGTCAACAAGGAAATATAATTTTCTTTAATTTAACACTAGCCAGTTGCTAAAATACGATTACATTAAATGACATTCACAGAAAGCTAATTGTAATCTTTTTGCGAGAGGTGTGCCACTCGGCAGTAAAACATACACCTACTTAAATTACTTAAAATTACTTAGCTATTTACCAATACTTTTTGTAATTTTTGGATATAATTTCGTAATTTCAGTAATTTTTGGACTTGTTCTGGTACTTTTTGTATTTTTAAATATAATTCGTAATTTTAGTAATTTTTGGACTTGTTCTGGTACTTTTTGGATTTTTAAATATAATTTCGTAATTTTAGTAATTTGTAGACTTTTTCACATACTTACAAGAATTCTTCTAATAATTTTTGTGATTCCGTTATAATTTTTAATAACCTATGAAATTTCATAACCTAATTAATTTCGAAAAAGGAAAACATGTGATTTATCAGTAACTAACTGCACTTATTTGCATACTTCATTAAAATGGTGAAATTAGATGGTTAATTTTAATTACTTTCAAAAAAGGAAAACATGTGTTTTACAAGTAACTGCACTTATTTGCTACTTCATTAAAAAGATAAAAATATTATATAGATCATTTTATTAATTGGGAGTAATTGTAAGAAAATTTATTTGAATTAGCTCAAATAATAACCTTATAATAAAGTAAAAAAACTACAAAAGCTAATAATAATTAATAAATATTTAGGTAAAACATTGTGTGTAATTCAACGCTGGTCCGGGTATTAGTAAAAAAGATAATTTTATATTGAAAAGAGAACACTTTTTTATTATATCTTAAATGTTCACTAAAAAACTACTAACAAGTATACTTAAAACATATATTTGTAAAATATAATTAAAAAATCATTGCTTTTTCAACTCTATAGCATTTTACTAAAACTATTTTTGTACAGTATTGCTATAAACATAAGTCGAATAGTGAATAAATAAAATAAATAATATTTTTTTTCCCTAGGATCGATTAGTGTACTTATTTTTTTTAAAGTTTGATGAGTTCATAGATATACAGTGTGTCCAAAATAAGGATGGGATACCATTAGGATCTAGGAAACGGTAAGAGATACGGGGTGTCTCAGATTAGAAAAAAAGTTGTTATTTTTTATACCTAACAATATGCTGTTTAGAAAGTTTTAAAATTCCGGGTAGTTCCGGAGATATCCGGAAAAACCCGAAATTTTGCAAAATTGTTTAATTTTTTCTGGCTTTATTTGAAAACGAATTTTAAAATAAATTACATATTTACAATGCCACTTTTTTCGCTCTATACAATGGCGTCAACATTTTTGCAATCCGACGTTTCGTCTTCGAGGGGCCATCACAGGGTAATTTTTTTAAATACGTCGCTGCTATTTTTATGACAAAATCTAAAGTCATTTTTAATTCTGAATTAGAGGATATTACTATTGTAATTGCTTAAAAAGTTTTTAGCTTGTTTTAGCTATAATTTAAAATTTTTCCTGAGTACGGCTCTGAACGTTTTCAAAATATCTATTGGATGAAGTCATAACATTATAAAAGTCGATACTATATCCATCAATTTTTTACTACTGTTAGTAATACTAATTAGAAATAATAAAATATTTCATAAATTCGTATTATTTTTTTATTAGGTACAACTTTTTAAATTATGGATTAAAAAAATGGTTTGGGTGTTTTGTGCTGTATTGATTTTAATTCTCTCCTCTCTCTCGGATTTCGCGTCAACAATAGACTTTGCAGTTAATACTTTGTATTCTGAAATCTCAAATCATCCAGAGATAATTGATCATTTGTGCATTTGTAATTCGACTTAGATGTTTATAGCAATACTGTACAAAAATAAAGTTTTGGGTCAAACAATGACACAGTTTTTTTTATTTTTTTTTCCGTAGAATTGAATGGTGTAATCAGTTTTTGAATGTTTTGTAATTTAAACAAATTATCAACAATTACTGAAAAATTCATTGCTGCAAGTCATTTTTTATTTTTTTGCACTTTTGAGCATGTTTTTGAACTGTGTTTACAAATTTTTTTATTTCCCCAAAAAGTATGTCAAAGCGAAAAAAATTATTACCGGCAGAACTCTACGATGATTTTTTAAGTAGAATTTTTCATTGAAAAAAATGTGTTTCAGGCCGAAAAAAATGAATATCTCAAAAACTTCTTCATTTTTTTATCTAAAAAAATTTGAGGTTATTTAAAACAGAGAAAGGTATACTTTCAACAAGTTTCGTCAAAATTAAATTATTTTTGCGGAAATGAAAATCAAAAAACGGAAAATCAGAACAAACCAGTTTTTCGCATTTTTCTTGTAAATTTTGCGGTTATGTTAAAAAGTGACCTCTACAAAAGTTGTAGATTTTTGCATGATCTACAACTTTTGTATTGGATACTTCTTTGTTTGACGTCAACTTTCGCCAGAAATCCCAATAATACAATTTTTCATTACTTCAACCTCTCAAATCAACCCTCCGCCACCCCTGCTCACGCATTTATTTTTTTAGGTTTATTATAAGCCCTTTTACCATTTCCACTTATAAAAGTCCAGGTAACAATTAGTTTTTTTCTCCAAGTGTAATTTCGTTGGACTATTATTTTAGCTAAAAATGAGAGTTTGTGTTGCCAGAATTATTCTAGTGAAGGTAAAAACAATAAAAATTTTTACTTGCTTATGGTCAAATTTAAACAAAAATATCAAATAAATAAGAACTCTATTCGTCCTATCGTTCTATTTTATTTTTATAGGAAATAATATTATTAGGTATTTAAATAACAAAATAGATGCCGTGCGCCACACGTGTGCTGTTTGAAAAACCAATCGGTACAATTGTGTTTGAGAAATACCGCGTCCCGCACACGTAAACTTTTTTTCACTATGAACAAACTAGACTGTTTTTTCAACAGTACCTAGGTAGGTAAATGTAGGCAAACAGAAAGTTAGTTATGTCCCTACGATGTTTTTAGGAAAACTGAATGAAATATTTTCAATCAGACCTTTTTATTTAAGTACTTTCAGTAATTTTAAAGAATAATTTTAAAAATCTTTGTACTCTATCGAGTACTTTTTGTACTTTTCGTAATTTAATACGTACTTTTTGTAATTTCATACATATTTTTTGTAATTTTTGTAATTTACTAAAGAATTTGATAATTTTTATATTTTAATAGATAATTTCTGTATTTTTAAAGTAATTTTAAATTATAATGTCTCAAACGTACACCAAAAAGTACTTGTGGCACACCCCTCGTCTTTTTGATTCTAGAAATATTAAGGGGTTTTCAATTTTAATGTTACGAAAAAAAATGGAATATCAGCATATTTAAAAAATTCACTATTCTTACACCATGTTATACAAGTTTGCTCTTTTTATTTGATTGAGTATATCTGCACTGAAATGCAGTTTTAAATAAATAATTCTTTGGACCAAATAGATTGGTTGATTTTATAAATTTATATTTTTGTACATCTGCTACTACTTCATACATTTTAAATGAAATGAGTGTGCTCTTAAGATACATGAAGAGATTTAGCATATTATTATATTAGAAGCAAGAGGAAATCTCCATAACGTCATTAGAAAAGTACATCTCTGGTATAAAATATCCACTTTCGTAGTTATTTGTTAATTTGCAAAAAAAAAATCATCCTTAGATCATCTCGCTATTTAAAATTTTATGGATTAAAGCAAGATCCAGATGAGACTACTTTTTGTAAGTAGCAGTAATAAAAACAAAGAATTATTGGTAAGAATTGCAAATAGAGTGGGCTTATCACAGTGAGGCCCCCAAAATTGCGGCACCCCAAGGTTCCCCCAAACTGTTATATGGCACTTACACTACTGCTTTCTGGATGAGCGTTTTCCTGGTAGGTTCTTAGTAGTATAGTATAGGAGGAAGAGATAAAAGGTAAAGCTGTTGAGTTATTTACCAAGTATGTAACTAAATTTAATCATTAGATCATTTAAAATAGCATTTTTCTGGATCTATTGGATAAATTATAAATTTTAATTAAACTTGAGATTCCAAGCTTCCCATTTGTTTGGATAGGAAAAATTGAGAGATATGTTCAAAATGCCAATGTGCGTGTCTATAGCGATTTATTAATGAATATAAAGTTTCTTTGTAGTTACAAAGGAATATTTCTGAAATCAAAAAGTAGTTAATCCACATTTGAAATTTGTATGAAAAAAATTGAGTGTTCTACTTTCAAATAAACTTATAATGACTGCCAATTCCGCAGTTGGCTGAAACAACCAATTTAATTATTCCAAATTGAAGCAGTGTATTTGCTAGTTGACATTACCAAATTACGTATTTAGTTTTTTATAGGTACCTGAATTGTTTAATTATTTTATTTCTATTACTGATATTTCCATTTTACCGACTGTGCATTTGCAATTATTGTCTATTGGCCCCGTCCAACACCAATCATTCTTTTATTTTAGAATGTTGTATGACATCCAATGTTATATGTGGAACTTCTGAAAGCTATAAAAAACATCACATACAGGAATGGATAAAGAATGGATTACCGTTCTGTATTAGCGTAAGTTGAAACTTTTATATTCAAGTTTTATAAAAATAATACAGCTAAAAACAAATTAAAATTGCTCTAATTACAATATTTTTTAGACCGATGATAAAGGTGTCTTTTGTACATCACTCTCCGAAGAATACGAATACGCTAACGAGTTCTTTGATTTATCAAAGGAAGATATGTGGAAAGTGTCATTAAATGCGGTAGATTACTCTTTTGCGTCCAATGCAGAAAAACTGCTTTATAAATCCAAACTGAACGAGTGGAAAAGAGATAATGAAAATTTGTTCTTATGATTTTTTGTCATAACAGAATAGATAAGTACTTTATTTATATACCTTTTTATAAACTTAAAATTAAAAAAATGTTTTTTATATTGTTTGTTCATTTTCCATTGCCATGTATGAATTTTAACCTGTTTCGCAAAAAAAATTGACATTTGATTATTTTTTTTGTAAAATATCCGTATGAAATTTACTATCTATTTCTATTAAGTACTGTTTCAAACAAAATTGTATGCAATGTAGTATTTTCAATGATCATCCTAAACAACTTCAATATCTGTTTTTCTCTGAATTAATTATCATGTTATGGAACAGTTTCAAATCACTTCTCCAAGAAATTAATACGCCACTAAAATAATTTTAATTAACTTATGTTGTACTTAAATAGCAAATTTAAACTCTGATTAAAGTATTACCTTCAAAAAATGTTCAATCAGTCAATATAACCCTTTATTTACTTTCAAACAAATTGTATACACATGAATATCAAATTCTTTTATATGGAAATAAACAATATTTTCAATTAATTTAATATCGGAAAGTGAGTCTTCTCCACGATATATGGAAAATATAATTTGGGGTACCATACAAAATTTTAATTAAAAAACTTATATATTTCCAAGTGTTCCCACTGTATTCCTTTATATTTCCTCTAATATTTTTGTATTCCCTTATTACTATTCCTTAGTAGGTACCCCTTGCTATTACATGCATAAATATATTTTTTAAATATATGGCTATGGATAATAAAATGTTGCCAACAATTTCACTTCAGTGTAAATATTAAATATGGCTTTGCTGTTCGAAAGCTTTTAAGCTCCTCCTAATTTCACTAATCTGCTGTATTTATAAATATTTGAATAGTCATAATGTTCTGCTATGGAATTATGATTTTAATACCTGTACATTTAATTCCCTTGTCATAATACTATAATAGTCAGAAGACAGTTATTTATGGCATGATTTTCATTTATTTAGTTGGGTATTTTTCCACCAGGGAAAAGAATTAAAACTTAATGAAGTAAACCCTTGGGCCAAAAGGATCAGTCGAGGGGTTATTATTTAGATTTACACTGGATAAAATAAGAATTTTCTTATGGTGCAGTATTTTTAAGTAACTATTGTAAAATCAGGTCGTTTACATAAAATTGTTCATCATTTACCGACATGGGCCACAGTTTCCTACCCTCTGATAGGGACTTAAGAAAAATATATCCAAAAATGTAATATATCCCAGAAGAATGGTACAAATTAGTAGAAACTTATTCCAAAAAATTAAAGTAGTATGAGTGTCCCAAATTATAATTTCTAATTTCGAAAATCATATTTTAAGAAAAGCCACATTTTAAGAAGTGTGCTTTACAAAAAGGAAACTTTCCAAATAAGCAAGTATCATATTTCTTCTTATAGTTCAAATCGTCCTGATCATATTTTATTTCTGAAGTTCACCAAATTACAGAATGATTATCCATTGTTTATTTAAAAACATTACTAATTATCCCGTCAGGCATTTTCAATGCCTTCCACATTTTTTAACAGAGACACAAATTTGATAAATAAAACTTTTAAGGTTCTATAAAAACATGTATCTTCAATAGAAATTGATAGGCAACAGGGGTTTTAAGTGATGCTGAAGAATGACACATTGCCACATTTCCATTTTGCTGCAAGTATAACCTAATATGTCTGTTGAAGTTATACTGCACTCACACAAACAGTTTTTGGTTATTGTGAAGGTCATCTGCTGCCTGAAATATTCTTAAGCGTAGTTCTTCTAAGGAGGCAACCGGAGTGGCATAAATAATACTTTTTATATGTCCCCACAAAAACAAATCCATAGGCATTAGGTCAAGTTAATGTGCAGGCTAGAAAACAGGGGCATCACGACCAATCCAGCGATTCGGGTAATTTAAATTTAACCATTCTCTAACGGCAAATCTACTATGTGCAGGCGCCCCATTGTGCATATACCACATCACCTGACGTGTAGCGAGGGGTACATCCTCAAGTAATGTTGGAAGATTTTCATTCAAAATTCTTAGATACTCAGCCGCTCCAAGCCTGTGTGGAAGAATAAAAGGACCTACTAGAGTATTTCCCACAATTCCCATCCAAATGTTTAAACTGAAATTATGTTGTCATCTTGAAACAAATATTTCATGAGTACTTTCTTCCGACCATGAATGAACATTATGAAGGTTTACCTGCACCTAGGAAAATTTGCTTCATCGATGAAAAGTATATTCATTAGGAAATTTAAGTAATGCCTGGAAATATTAATGTACCATTGACAAAGATCCACACGGTTAGGTAAATCAGGGTCATTCAATTCTTCCACAGGTTGATGGTGAAAAGAGTATAAAAGATTTTCATGAGCTACATTCCACACAAGACTGTGAGAAACTTGCAGTTGCCTGGACACCTGTCTTGTCCTTGTACCACAGTCTTCTTCTAGATGTTCCAGTATAGTTTCCTCAGCTTCGACAGTTCGGAAGTTGGGCTGAATTTTACACTTGGAGCATGTCGACATATTCGTCATTGGTATAAATATTATTTGCCATAATTATTCTGATAATAAATTGGTACTAATTATTGGTTGACAGAAAGTGTCAGTTTATTAATATGATAAATAACAATTTATTTGTTATGACATCCGCCTACTTTATTTTTACAAATTTTCGCAATTACCACTTTAGCGAACGATGACGCATCTAATTTTTTTAGTAGAAAACTATCGGTTTTATCGAAAAATTACAAGAGGTAAAAAAGTTGCGCAATAAATCAGTCTTCCCAATAAATATTTTTAAATAAATAATTTGCATCATATAAAAAATTTCTAATAAAATATTGCAATGTGGTTGACTGTTTAATTCCTTTATAAATTACGCCAATGATTGAACAAATATTGAAAAGTTGTCTCTTTATTAGTAGGATGCTCATGTCAAGTTTCCTGTCTCTAGCATTCCTCATGTTAAAGAAAAAAATTAAAATGTGAATTTCAATTCCCTCTTTTAAGAGGGTATATCGCCTCAGGTGTGCAACTTTCATATAAGGTATTTTTACTTCAATCCTGTTATTTTTGGCCCCACATTCACTGTTACCATTTTTGCTACTTCATTTAAAAACACCCTCTATATAAAATGTTATG
The DNA here is from genome assembly GCF_000390285.2 of Anoplophora glabripennis. Taxonomy (NCBI): domain Eukaryota; kingdom Metazoa; phylum Arthropoda; class Insecta; order Coleoptera; family Cerambycidae; genus Anoplophora; species Anoplophora glabripennis. Next base: position 47,824 of record NW_019417223.1, read on the forward strand.
TTTAATAACTAATAAAAAATTATACAAGTATTCCACTATCAGATGACACCAAACCGATGCGACTTAAAATTCAGTATATATTTATCAAAGTAGACTTTAAATTATTCTTTTGAAAATTGAGGACATCTTTGCAAAGTTGATTAACATGATATTGCCAGTGGTGTATCAAAGACAAAACTTTGTCAAGATAAACTATTAAGTATTTTTTTGTTTTTGTGATTTCCAAAAATTAGGAAATGTCAAGCTCTAAATTAAAGCAAATATTTAATTCTACTGTGCAATTTTAGGTCCTAACCCTAGAAAACTATTTTATTTGTCACCATTACTTCTTACATTTTATTACTTTTTAAATTCAAATAATAACTAGTAAACATAGCTGAAATTTATATACTTTCGATTGGGAAGATTTCATTGTCCACAGCTACTTACTTCCTCATTTCATAAATGTAAATAAATTAATGCACAAATCAACAAAAATAAAATAAGCGACCAAACCTCCTGTAATACAAGGCATTTCGACTGAATGCAACCAATTCATTACAGTTACAGTTTAGCCGGCACTGGAATTTACATTTGTTTAAAATTTTGCAGCACATGTCTTGGTGTACTTTGAAATCTGGATCTGCCATTGCATAACAGTTCGTATTACTAAATAAGTTAGATTTATTTTATCAAAATCTGATGTGTAGTCTTTCTAATCAGTTGTCAAACATTTAATCGCCAATTTGCAGTGACAGTTTTTCACTGAAATTGAAATTTTGAATGTGCGTTTTTAAAAATTAGCAGGTATATAATATATAAAAAGGTATGCTGCAAAAAGAGAAAAAAATATGTTTAGTACTAAATAAAAAAAATGTATTTGTAACAAATTTGTACAAACAGAATAAAGCATATTGCAATCTTAAAGCTGTTTAATTTTCCTAGAAAATTAATCGATGAAACCAAATAAACCTATTGTACAATCAAAGTAAGATAAACTAAAAAAATGACTAGAATGGAAAATCTTAAACCTAAAGTTAAACTACTATTTGTAAATTCAGGTATTATACAGAATTCGTTAAAATATTACATATACATAATTATTGTTTGTTATTTTGGTGTATACATATATAAATTTTAATAATAAAAAATGATATTTGTAAACAAAAATGATCTAAAAGTTTCTTGGAACAGAAAAACTGCACCCTGTTATGTTTTTGTGCAATATTTACTTTATAATCTATTTTCCAAGACATGTATTTGATAATGAAATGAAAATATCTGTCATATCACTCCTAAGCCTAAGTGCAGATATAAACTGGAAACGAGTCATTCTGAGGTGAGTCATAGTGAGACCGAATTATAAGATTTGTGTGCATGTTGAAAGCATCTTGTGATTCAGTTTTCTTCCACGCTTTAAATAAAAAATTATTATTAAAAAAAATTAAATTTCTGTATGTTTTGTGGCATTTTTTGTTACTGTTTTTACTTAGTTGGGTGTTTCTGCAACTAAAAAAAAAATTCCGTGGGCCATAAAGATCGATCACAGAGTTACTCTTATAACTCTAGTTTTTCGTAACAAGAAATATCTGAGAACAGAAAATAGATGATTCCCTATTACGCAATAATAAACACTATAGCATTATGACACAATTATTTCTAAAACTTTGACTTTTGAAAATGAAATTGACTTAGTCAAATGAACGTTTTTTTTTTTTGTTTTATTTTCTACCTTTTACATATGATATATAATATTTATTCTGCTAATAAGCACCACATCGTTGAGAATATTGGTATACACAGAGTGTATCACAGTTAATAGGGCAAAATAAAACAACTGCAAGTACATTATACTAGAAGCAAAAGAGTCTTAGTAAACATGGGTACAAGTCTTGTACGGTAGGTAAAATGGAACTTTAGAGTAACAAGGAGTATGCGAATATGCATTTCATGAAAGAATCAACGGTAATGCACAGGAAGTCGCACACTTATATCAAGAAGCATACTCTGCTCGAAGGCACCCTGAAAGTCATTTTCAAGTCTGTGGTAGCTGGTAACCACAAATTCTAAATTGTCTCCATTTGCAGACTAAGACTTCTTTGCTTCTATTGTCATGTATTTACACTCATTTCAATTTGTGCTGTTAATTACTGATACACCCTGTATGTTGAATAGTTGTTGGTTGAATATTCTCAACAGTGGTAACTAAGAATAAGTAGATGTAACTAAGAATAAGTAGATGGGATATCCTGATTATAGGAAAAATATTCAAGGCTGTACTATTTGTTTTATTGCCTTTCTTCATGTTATTAATATTCTTCGAAGAGGATATCAAACCGTTTACTATTCAATTCACGATTAAGTCACCCTATATAATATTAATCTCATATCAAAAGCGCAGTATTTTCATTTTAAAATGAATATAAGTAAGGAAATATAAGAGACACCAACAGAATTTTGCAAGTTATTCCCTGGACAAAAATAAGGAACAAAACTCGTTAAGAACATAGTGCATCTCAAATAGGTACTTGGATTTTAAACAGACTGTTATTTTTTAATTTAAGGATCAGGACAATCCATTGAAATTCAAAAAATAATCTACAGTTGGCATTTCTTTTATCTTTCAACTTTTTCATCTCGTAAATTTTTTGTATATTTAACTGTTCTCACTGTTCATATAGCATTCTTTGAAATGTGATTGAAAGCATAGTTAAATCTATATTTGTAGGTAGTTGACTAGCATTAAGTAAAACGGTAAGAAGATTTTGTCAAGCCTTGTGACCTAAGTTGCCAATGAATAATATCAGTGGCATGCTTCCAACATACACACATATATACAGGGTGTCCCATAAGCACATGATCAAATAGGTACTGCGACATTCTTTGAATCAGATGAATACGATCTGACCTAACTTCCATTAAGAAAAAATGTCTGGCTCCCCTGTTATTGATTGTCAAAGTTCTTGAAAAAAAATATGTTTTTTGTAATATCTGGAGAATGTTATTATGGATTTTAATGAAACATGCTGTGGATTTGTTCCTAAGTAAGACTCATGTTTTGATGAAGCAACCGCATCCATCCGCCTTGGGCAAGTGGTAAATTCTTGATTGTCTTGGTACAAGAATTACCAGAACTTTTTATTTTATCGATGGAATCACTTAATTTTTTTTTTATTGATGCATCAGTTTTTTTCGAGATTTTCGTGCTCTTGGTAAAATCTTGTAGCATTCAGTTTTTATGCAGAAAAATGTTTTCAATTTTAGATAATCATTATCACTACTACTCAAGTACAACAACTACTCACTACAATCACTACTATCGTAGTAAGCGATAATGTCATTTTATAATAAATACAGAAGAAAACCCACATGCAAGGTGTATTAACCACTTTCAGGTGGAATTTCAAATAAATGTTTGGGCCGGGATCGTCGGTGACATCCTTCTGGGTCCTTGTCATGCCGCGCCGCTTGAATGGCGAAAATTATCTCAATTTTTTAATAATACTTTTCCGGTTCTAATGGAAGATGTCCCTCTCGATCCTCTTGCTCATATGTGATTCATACGCAATGGTATTCCTCCACACTTTAGTGCAGATGTAACTGCACATTTAAATAATACTTTTTCACACAAGTGAATCGGAAGGAGAGATGTTCCTATCGAATCGCCCCCCAGGTCCCCCGACTTAACGGCATTAGATTTTTTTCTATGGGGAGCCTTAAAGAATAGTTTACACCACTCCTGTGGAGTTCCAGGAAAAATAATTACGTAGGATTCAAAACGAGACGGACGTAATAAGGAATGATCCAGAAATGTTGAGGGCTCAATTCAATTTCAGTTGAAGGATCCAAGAAAATGGCCGACATATTGAACATATTTTGTAATTCCATCTTCATCTACCGTATCTATGTAACTATCATCCAGTTTCAATAAAGAGAATTATGTATTTCCTACGTACATCTTTACAATTTTTTCGCGTTAACAAAAAATAAATCTAATGAAATAAAATTATATTCAGTACGTCGCGTCACAACAGATTTTAAAATTGTAACAATTTTACCTTCAATATTGATATTCTAGGTAAAAGAATTGGTATAATTATTAGAGAAAGCCGTTTCTTGTAAAAGGGCAGATTTACTGCGATACGTCTAAAATATTGTTGTCGCAACGAAACGGAAAACATTTTTTTGCGTAAAAACATGAATGCTATAAAATTTTACCAAGAGCATGAAAATCATGAAAAAGGTCTAATGCATCAATAAAAAATAAATGAATTGATTCCAGCGACCAAATAAAAATTTCTGGTAATTCTTGTACCAAGACACTCAATAATTTACCACTTGCCCAAGGCGGATGGATGAGGCTGCTTCATCAAAACATGAGTCTTACGTAGGAACAAGTCCACAGCAAGTTTCATTAGGAGCCAGACATTTTTTATTAATGGAAGTTAAATCAGATCGTCTTCTTTTGAGCCAAAGAATGTCGCCGTAGTACCTTTTTGCTCATGTGCTTATGGGACACCCTATATATTATAGTTTTCAATTTTTCCTTGTATCGCTCTCTTCACTTTGTCTGTGCATATAGGCTAATAGTATAAGTTTGGTTTCTCTAATAAATGCAACAAATGAAAAAAACGTTGCTTATTATTGAGAAAATCAACTAAACACTAACTAGTTTAGCCATTATTATCGAGCAATGTGCAGATTTCAGTTTCATAAATCACAAACTACTTTCAGATTTGTTAGTCATCTTCAGTCAGAAGAATTTAATTTTAAACCGAAAATTGTATTCACTGTTGGTCATTTGGAGGGATTCGCAGCAGTAACAAATATTGTTTATTTTGTTTTTACCTCAAACATATTTGATATTTACGGTTATTTTTTATTATTGTGCAAATTTCATTTGTGATTCATTTTCAAATACACGATCATGGAATTACATGAAATAGGCTCTAACAGATAAATACACACGGTCACAGGTACTAAGCAGTACTGAACAAATGAGTCAAAAGCACCTCCCAAAGCCTCATCCTGGCACAAGGTAACAAAAAATAAATAAAATCTAAAATATCAACAATCAACATATAAAAATACCTCCTATTATAAATGCAATGATTGGTATTGCCGCCTAACAGTTAACACCACTCTGGTACAGCAAATACTTATTATTATTTACACAATTATTTGTTTAGTAACTGGTTACGAGTTGTTAAACTGTATATTTAGTAACTTACTGCATTAAAAACTTTCAAGCTTTGCTCTGAATTAAATTGGTTTTAAAAATGCACCAAAAAAAAATATATATTGTTTCTATAAATGTGCGTTCCAAAATTATTAAAGTTTTCAATACCAAGTATGTTGAAAAAAAATTTATTCTCAGGAGTATTTTCAAACATTTTTCCCTTTGCATATCAGATACTTTCCCAGGAATTATTGAATTATTAACTCAAATAACTAGAGTAGTTTAGATTTTAAAAATAGATTTAATTTTAATGGCATTGTATTGATCGCGGTCATTGAAGCACTGAATTGTGTTAAAGAGGATAAATGCTGAAACTAAGAGATTTTTTAGATAAAAACTCTAAAAAGGAATGTCTCATTCAAAATGCAACTCTGTCTCGTCAAAATACAACAGATTTTATAAAAAATAAAAATTGTTAATGAAGAAAACTTTTACTGTAAAAAACCTCAAACTAATTTAGATTAATATGCAAATCATACTCTGGAGATATTTTTTCTTGCCAGATTTTTTTTCTTATTTGGTTTTATACCTCATCACTTTCATGTATCTTATATGGTCTTTGCTGTGCTCTGAAGCTTTCCCTTATTTTATATATTTACATTGTTGCATCCATCTTTCACAAAACAATTCATTAAAGACTGTCACTTGTTTTAGCACTTACTAACTTTGACGATAAAAGAGCAATGCATATTTAAAACCTCTAATAAAGTAACTTGCTTTTCAAGGAAAAGCATTTACTCCCTCGACACCTTCATGCTTCAATTTTCAAACAATTTTTATTAAAAAAATGATATCTCCGAAATTCTCAAAAATAACTATAAACTATAGTAATAAGTTGACGTACAAAATGAAGCCACCAAATATAGCCTGTTGAAAAAAAAAAAAGAATTTGATATTTGTGGAATTGGTATGTTTATAGAAAATGATCTACATAAAATAATGAATGTCTCACAGTTTAGAAGAATTAAACTAACCTTTGTCAAATATTATTATTCTAATTTATTGAATGAATTCAAACAAATAAAAAGTAAGTATAGGAACCATTTTAAATTTTTCACCCCAAATATTTAAAAATACATAGTAATTTTGATTCGAATAATAACAGAGCTATTGTACTTTACACGCACATACACACAAACACACTTATGAACACTTATATGTTTGAAAAATCTTAAAATTTAACTTTAAAATTAAAAAAGTAAACATGGTATCTTTTTTAAATCAATTTTGTTTTAAAATGACAGTCCCATAATTTTCAGATCTTACTACTAATCATTATCTGTCTTTTACATAACTAAAGTGAGGCTAGATTTGATGTGTGTAGAATTTGTGACTGGTTACTTGAAACTGGATGGGCAACTTGCGACCGGTTACCAACAATTTTTAATACGAAAGACTTGGGTTAATATTGTTTCATCATACATTATTCAATTAATAAATTAACTAAAGCTACTAACCTTGGAGTACAAAAGAACTCATTGTAATTCGCTTCGTGGCAGTACAAAATCCTAAAAAAATTGTAGGAATGTTGATTCCGTTCTCCTTGGGTTTTTGGTAAATTCGTTTAAAATTATTGTACAAATACTACTGTGGTGGAAGAAATAATTTTTCTTTTTTTTCTTTTTTTTGTCTACTAGCTCATTTAAACAACAAACAAATAATACAAATTTGGAAGTTTGGTACAAACATTTTTTTTTCAAACTGCAACTCCTAGAACGCCTATTGCATAATTCCCCTTTTATTTTAATTCTGAATTGGAAATAAATGTACACAGTAAGGCATCCATAGAAACACACTACTATAAAGTTTATGTAAGTTTTGATCCAGAAATATATTTTTTCCAAGATATACGCTTTCAAAAATAAATCAACTTTTCTAAATATTTCAAGAACACATCATCTTTATAGAAAAAAATAATATTTATATTTAATACAGTAGAATCTATAATTTGTCACTTCATTACACAGGCACGTCCAGTAATTCGACGTTATTTTTTCGGCGTTTGTCTACTATTCTTGAAGAATAGTTTATACAGTTATAGTTTAGTTGAGATTATTATACATATACATAAAAACATTACAATATACATATATATATATATATATGCCTGCACAAATGTAATATGTATGTATATATGTACCAATCTCTTCGTTAATAAACAATTAAAAGTAACGTTTTTTTAATTTAATATTGTTTACATTATACATATTCAATTAATTCGACTTTTCCAGTACTCCAGCACTCTTAGGTTTTTAATGGTGCCGGATTAAAGAGATTTTACTGTAGTTACAAATACACATCAACAATTCTGCATTTCAATTAAAGCTGTTGTAGATTTTGGAAAAAATTTCATAGCGCATTTTCTTTTTGTTTTACTATAGAAAATATAGGCCCGTTGCATAACGCCACTGGCGCGTCCCTGTTTGGCATAATGAAGTTTGTAATTAATTAATTAAAATTCAAGAATTTGTACATTCAATGTAATTTAATTTTCCCTAAAAAGTTTTCTAATATCACCATTTTCATCTAGTTCAGCTAAATTCAAATTTTAATGTGCAGTCACCTTAGGTCATCTTCTGAATCATATTTACCTTCATATACCAATTCTTTGAAAAATAACATAAATTACCACTTTAATTTAAATTCAAATTTAAATTCTTTCTTAAAATCTTTCAGTTTTATTTTTGAATGACCATCACCGATGGATTCGAGTGTAATTAAATGTAGAATTTTCCGCTCTACTCAAATCCGAGGTCAAAACTAAGCGTTTCCTGTAATAAACTAAAGTTAACCTTGAAATGACTGAAAATCATGCCCAAGGTCAGAGCCAAGGTCACCATAACATGTCCCCTTCGGAGTCGAGCAACTTTTATTTGAAAATTTTTTTTGCTTTTTCCGAATCCGAGGTAAAAAATTGGGGTTCCTATTTAAAAAACCAAAGTTGACCTTGAAAATGACCTTCAAGGTCAGAGGCAATGTCACCATACATGTCCCCTTCCGAGTCCAGTAACTTTTGTCTGAAACATTTTTTGCTAAACTATCACTGCACTTACCTGTGCAGAAGAAATCCGGGTGGAGGGATTAAAATGGCCTACCCTGTATATTTTCTGTGTTTAATTTATATTTATATATTTGTTACTCTTTTTATATATCGCCCTCTCGCTCTCTTTCAGGTTTAGTTATTTCTATCTGTCAAACTATTAGTTAAAATTATCTTGAAATATTTTAGTTTCAATGCAAAACAAATAGAAAGTAAAATTGTTATACACAATTTACAATAAAATAAAAAAAACACCTAAAATATATGTGGGTAATATGTAACCATTAAGGCACATGTCATATCTTAATGTTATTGCTATTCAATGCCTACTGGCATAAAGTGACCTACTAATCTATAGGTACCATGAAAGCATTAATAATATCGCACTAAGTGAGAAAAACGTTTGATTAATAATTTTGTGGGAAAGAACTCCTTTGTGGGCTTCGTCCAGCATTAAATTACACCCAAATATCTATTGAATAATTAAGGTCAGGAGAATCACCAGGCAGACCAGTTTCAAACTTATTAGTTGTCACCGGCGAATGATTTAACTAATTGGATATCTATTTACCAACATGTTTTGAGTATGGATGTAACATAATCTATGGCCGCGTTCAGCCGAACATAGCGCAATAGCAGTATCTGCTAAGAAGTAGCATGTAGTGCTCTATCTGGCGCGGACAACCATCGACCACAATCTCATAGAACATAAACAGTATGGTTATCTGTGACTAGCTATTGTCCCATGATCATAAAAAATAAAATTTGTTAGCTATATATGCTATATCGTTTTAAATTTTAAAATCTTTTCAATCATCTGTATTTCTAACCTAACTTTCTTACTTAAACACTTTAAAACTGCTTAAATTTGACATCTAGCACTCTCTCCTCTCAAAATAGCGAAAATTAATTAAGCTACAAAACATGGCGACCGCTAGGTATAGCGCAACCTGTTAGCAAAAAATTGTGAACACAAAGCTATGTTAGCGCTAGCATAGCACTGCGTCTGGCTGAACATGGCCTATAAGATATTACATGTCGATAGCTTTCTGCCAAAGTATCACAAACAACATAACCTAAGATTTACAGGAAATGACATCACTTGTTTTCATGTTAATCTTAAACTAGGTTTGTTCTGAGGTTGTTTTTAGGGTTTTATTAGGGCACAAAATTCAAAAACATTAAGAATTTTCACCTGAAAGTAAGATTTTATGTTGTTTATAGCCTTACAAAACTTTGGCTGGATTGAATTTTACACAAAAAATAAGAAGAAAGAAAATTTCATTCCCCCTGAGAGTCCACTAAAACACAATCTATGCAGGGTGATTAACAACTTGTCCAAAAAAGTTTGGGAATAGATGCGGCATCAAAAATGGAGTTAACATCGTAAAAAAAAATTTTGTAAAATCCTTACAGTTACGAGAAAAAAATTATTGAAGTTATAGTATTTTCAATCATTACTTCGCTGGACAACTTTAGTCTCTAGCGTCATTCGTGTTGTGCACTTTACGCAATACGCGTGGCCGCAGCGACTCCGAATACTGAAATCTCTTTTTACAATTAGTATTAACGTCGTTGTGATAGTGTTTGCGATAGTTTTTCAGTAGTTAGTGTCAAAAATGGCTTATGTGTATAGCAATTCAAAGTTGATGGATATCGGAGTTAATTTAATCTATAGTGAGGCAAGACAACATTTGTTATGATGAAGCATTTGTGTTGTGGTGAAGCAATACATTTGTGTTAGTTCGTAGAAACTCGGTAAGACGGGCCCAAATGTGTTTACACAGTGGTGGATAAAATTTTGAACAGTTGTTGTATTTTATTCATTAAAACCATGAATTAATTTTATTAATTAATAATAACAGCAAAAGCAATTGAATTTGCTGATATAAAATAGGTGTTATAAAAATTCTATCTATTTCTTTCCCTGCGAAATTCTTTCAATTTTTTGTCCGTTAATTTTTTATTACACTTCGACGCCGTACCGATCGCTTCTGCAAGGTCAAATTTTACAGTGGACCAGTTTCCAGAGCCATGCAGAAGTGTATTTTTAAATCATTTTCCAACTGCCCTTTTTGATTCTTTTTTTTTACAAAATTGTATTTGTAAGCATCCTCTGTACATCCGAATTTTTTTTGGATAAATTCTGAATCACCTTTTATGTTTTCATAAACAATTAGTGTTTTGTAAAGAATCGAGTTAGTTTTATAGATTGGAATTGTTTTTTATTGTACCTGGGTAAATCAGTGTGGCAACATTGAATTATTTCTCTAGTCAGTTGGAAACAATTAATCTAGATAATTTTCAATAGTTTGGGGACTAATACCGAACATTTTTTATATTTTTTTATAAAATGAACTTACTAGTAGATACTAGACTGGAATACAATAACACTCTAAAAGTAACGTAAGTAGCAAAATTACTATCGCAAGCAACATCATGTGATTGTACATGCGATACGCTGCTGATAGGTTTGCTAAATAACGTGTCTTACGATGTGTTGGCGGAGCCTTAAATAAAATAAGTAGATTTACGCCTACAATAAAACCGTTTTTTTTTTTTCAATAAATTGTTTTCAAACACCTATGAGAGTTTGGCAAATCATCCATTTAGACCTGTTACAGATGACCAGAAGAGTTTAGTTTTGGCCAAAAATGTTACTTACAATACTTTGGCAAAAACTCATCGATATACTTTATAGGTTATATCTCACTCATACCCAAATGAATGGAACATGCAACCCACTCAGTAGTTGTATCATATTGATATTTTTAAAGACATAGGCGTAAACAGGGATGTATTTGTAAATTATACATCTTGGGCGAATAGGAGCGGCAGCCCAGTACTTGTTAGTAAACATAAAAAAAAATCCAAGCTGATAAATTAAAACTTGCATTTTTTTTTTCTATGAAAACCCAGAGGGATGGCTCTTCCGTTTAGACCTGGATCTAGCGAGGGCTATAGCCGAGATCGGGGGCCCCAGCAAGATCTAACAAAATTTCTATCTTGGTGCTGATTGTTTTTTTTTTAAGAATTAGGTTTTGGAATTTTATATCGGTAAGTCGCTGATTGTGTTTTTTAATCAGATTTTAAAATTTACCACCCCAGGCAATCGCCCCTAGGAAAATACGTTCCTGGGTGTAAAAGTTATGTTTTAAAAAGAGGCTGATCCCCCATATCTAAGACACAATTATTAGCAGGGTCTGTAAATTCTAAATGTAGGTATTACTAGCTATGTTAAATGTTTACTATCATCAAGCGTTCTTGAAATACGAAATAAAAACACATTTTTCCAAAATATTTAAAAGCTATATATCAAAAACGGTGTATTCCAAGACCAAGACTTATATAAACTTTTTTTTTTGCTTATTTTTATCAGAGGAATATTTCCCTAAAGTCTGTGCACTTCCTTATGGACAGCCTGTATATGAAAACTTTTAAGCATTTTAGGAGTTTGATTTTTTTAAAATTTTCAAGAATGCGAAGATTTTGTGAAATTTTGTCATGTTACCAAAAAAAAAAATAATAGTATCCATCTTCTCAACTATCTCTGAAGTCTTCTAACTCAAGTCATCAAGTAAGGCATTTCAATTCCATTGCTTGGCAAAAAAATTACATCTACAGCAAAAAAATGCTTACACCAACCTCATTCCTCTAACAAATCATCGTTCAAGCTGCATCGGAAACATAACCTAAGAGCTAAAATTCTGATGTCTTTTTCGTTTGAATACAAGAGCAAATATACTCCGTAATCTCCACCACTTGCTATGTCTGTGCGGCTTATGTTCGCTACCTGACAGACATATCTTCTCCCGTTCTTTCTTCCGAATCTCTCTGACCAGAGTATGAAAGGCATCATCGACGTATGTCCGCAAACAGGCAGATGTTTCATAGAAGGGACAACCGAACTGCCTGGCTAGAGACTTGCCCTCCTCCGTTGTAACTTTACGCTGCAGGTGGAGATCAAATTTGTTGCCTACTAGTACAAGGGGCGTGTCTTCAGATGCGCGCACTTTTTGAATAAGCTTTTTATACTCCAGTGCCTCCTGGAAACTGTGGCGGTCTGTAACACTGTAGCATATGAGGAAACCCTCTCCACAACGCATGTACTGGTCCCTCATTGCAGTGAATTCTACCTGAAAATTTAACAAAAAATTTTAAATATTTTTAACACAAATTAATAATTATAATTTATGAGTATTGCTGCTGTAGCCTGGGGCAATAATTAAGATAGGCTAAGTGTACAAAAAATGTAGGAACTAATTACTTTACTAATGTCACTGGGGCTAACACAGCTAAAATATTTACTAGGTACTTTATACCAGAAACTGATGGCAACGTTTTAGTTTTCTTGATTGAAATTTTCAAAAATATACACACTTTTAACAAAAAGGTCTTCTGCCTAGACTTTGGACAAAATAAAAAAAAAATTGCTTGCTTCATGATTCAAATTTTTCGATAGATAGTTGTTTTACATTTTTCGTTTTATAAATTTTAAAGATCCGTTGTGTTAACAAGAAAAACTCAATATCCAACTACCTACTATGCAAAAATAATAATTTAAAATATATTAATTTTGGGTCTGTCGGTGGTCGACCGGTTCGAGGCGTCAATACTTGTAAGACCGTAGATCAGTTATATTCAGTAGAGAGGAATTAGGTACCCTCTCTGCAGATATGATAGGGGGGAAGAAAGTTGGCTTGGGTCACTGAGAGATTGATACCGGTCCTTGTTTGACCACCTCTCATAATCAATGAGGTTTTCCAGGTTTCCCTCATCCCTGCAATGAATGGTGGATATTACCAACATAACTTGTTTCTAGGTGCATATGCAGTCTACTAAATAATAATATGCACAATCTCTTCCACACAAGTCTCCGACTTATGGGCTAATCCTTGCGGTTATAATGAGAGGTAAAGATATTATTATTACTATTATTATATAATCGCACTTATGAAAGTTAGTCTGAAGAGATAGTTTTGAGTTAATAATGTAGTAAATCTTGATAACAATTGAAAAAAACAGTATATCTTCCACTTGACGCGTATCTTTTTGTGGCGAAAATGCACTAAAAAGGAATCTAAAGTTTATGTTTTTATTTCTCAAGAGAGGAAGTTTATTGAAAGTTATATTGTGGCCTCACTTTCAATTCAACATTGATATAAAAAAACACATTTTTCTTTTACATTGTTTTAAAGAAAATTATTCAGTGAGGATATTCCATAAAATGATACTGAAATTTTTTTATTTGAAATAGTAAAATATGCATAATATGATAGGCAGCCAGAGTCACAATCACTTCTGTTGCACTTATGATTAAATTATGTTTTGAGAGAAAGAAATAACACATTATAGGGATTATGACAGATGGATCACTAAGTATCTGATAATAGGTAACTATTTTCAAAGGGAACAGGGACAAATCATCTGACATCGAAGCCAGGTACTATACGTTTGTGTGTTAATCAATATTCTTGACGCAAAACAAAGCATGCATTTTTATAACTTTAATAAAGTAGGCAAATTTATTATTGTTTATTATACTGGTCATACACTGGACGCTGAACAAATCACTAAACTGTTTAAATTTTAGCGTTACATAAAACAGCTGATCCATTTATCCTATTATTGTGTCAAGTAGAAAAGACCAGAACATAAATAAAATCTGATCAACTTGACCCCTAATATTCGGATTAATATGATCACAGTTTCCAAAAAACCCCTTAATGTAATAGAGAAATTAATTTTCATTAAAAATTATATTTTACACTTCTATTTAATTGGACTAATTTAAATATTTCCACAACTCGTAAGGCTTCTTTTTGATTAGCAACTCAATTTAAATAGACAGCTTTTTAAAACATACATTTCTAACTGTAAGACAAATTGAAAAGACTAACTAATGCTATAAGTATTGTGTTTTTTTGTTCATAACTAAATCTCCATTATGTATTTTAGCTATAGCTATCCTATCCGTTACTACTGTTACTCGCCTTATTATTGGAGACAACTTTCCAAACCATTGTGCTCTATCAAAATAAAAGCAAATACGGTGTTCCATTTAAAATAAATGAAAATGGCTTTGCTTCTACACTTTGTGGCATTTATTCAGTTATTTTAATGAGTCCAAAAGCTAATATAAGAAAAACAAATGTCAAATGAACCGCCACAAGAGGTGAAAGGGAGAAGAGCATGCTCTTACGTTTCACATCAGTTACAATAGAAGAAGTGTGTGGTATATAGGTACTGGACAGTACAGTGATTGCAACATATAATTTGAATTTTATACAGGAGTATTTAAATTTTCATGCCAATGATTTTTAATGTTCGAAAACTTAAATAAAAAACCCAAATGTAGTTCTAAATTTTATGTAACAACTTTTTTATTGTTATAATGTAATGTGCAAGAATGTGGGTCAACTTTGTATACAGCCTTAGAAATTATTTGCTACATGTGCTTTCTACATTACAACAAATTATTTAAAAATATACATGCATAATGTACCTGTCCGGCAGTATCCAAAATATCTAATAATGCAGGTTCACCATCAATAACAGCCTGTTGTTGATAGGAATCCTCTGCAAAGTAAGTAAAGTAAATAGTAAACTGCAGAACTTACACATTTTCATTTATATTTACCGATGGTAGGGTCGTGATATTCTAAAAAACTATGACTAACGAACTGTAAAGTAACAGCTGAAAACAAAACTTTTATAAGTTGAAAGACCTAACATTTTCTGAACATCATACCCGATTTACCCACACCACCATCGCCTAACACAACTATTTTATAAACTCTAATACCACTCCTCGTTTTGTCTTGGGTGGTACTAGCCCCAGCAATAGGTCTGTCAACATCTATTTCTGACCCCTTTCCTGACCTACTGGACTCCTGTCTGGATAGTTTGCCCTTTTTCTTATGGCTGGCCTCCCCCGCCATTCCAAACAAGCACTTGAAACTTTTAATATTTGAAAATTACGGCTTATCAATTAACGAATTAAATTTAAAGCCAAATATTGACATTTGCCACTCCTGAGACTTCTTCACCGATGACATTTGTGAATTTGACATTTACATACTTACGACAGCGCCATCTATTGAACTAATTTTCCAAGCCAAATAAAGTAAAGTTTGCTCATTGGCCGTGCTCAACCAAGAAACCTTGGTGCTCAACTAATAGTTTGTTCTAATACACTATTTGTTTGCGCGATAATATTGCTTCTCCAGTCATTATTGGAAAAACAATACGAAACTTTTGAATTCCCACCTTTTCAAATGGCAGTTATAAGAAGTTTTCTTTTGCTCTCAGCTTTGAATCATGATCAGACAAATACGAACTAGATCCGTGAATCCAATTTCGAAGAGAACAGGATTTTGTTTACTATTGACATTTGATTTGATTTTAAATATATCGTTTAGGCATTGTTGTATTGTATTTAAACAATGGTTTAGGTATACTTGTACAATTAAGATAAAAATAGTAACTGCATTCTCAGAGAAAAAAGAAACCACTACAATTATAAGGAATATATTAAATATGTGATCATGATCAAAAGTTCGAATCACAGCAAAAGTTTGATTCATAGGGGAAAGGGGAATACCGATCCTGATTGATCCGGAAACAAGAAAACAACTACGAACATGATTTTGGGATCATAACGCGTTTAGATCCGAAAATGGCTCCCGAAAGAAAGCACCTATAGGTACACATTTTTAATGGAATTGAAAATTTATGTCTCCTACACTTTAAATTATTTTTATAAAGTCTTTGTAGATCACAAATTCGTCGTCTGCCTCATGGGTCATCTTCATTAGAAAATAATTCAAAGTATAATAATTGTCTAACATTGTTAATTTAATCTTACTTTCGAAAAATGTTACACATAAATTTTATTAAATTAATTTTAACTTCAGGTGGCAGTACGGAGCGACAGAAAAATAGGGTAAAAATCGAAGGGAGTACAAGTACAGCTAAATGATTGGTCGAATTAAGTGTAGCGCGCCACAGCCGAAGTTCTGTGAATTCCGCATAATATGCAAGTCGTTCAAGTGCGCCATACGCGATGCGCAAATGTCAGTGTCAGCATTGTCAGCTGACTAACCAAGGAAATAAAACAAAAAACAATACATTTATCATTTATGTTTACATCACATACATTATTGGTATGCGCTAAATAGATGTGATACTGATAAGACTGTTTCGTGAGATTATAAATGATTCATTGTTGTAGTAATTTATCAATAAATTATAATAGTTTAGGAAATGGCTTCCAAAACATCCGTTGAAGAAGATTTTGTAAGTATTTTTACAAACAAGTAGTATTACTAGTATTGTACCTCCATAAAATTTAATCGTTTTTTTACAGGTCTTTAAACCTCCGCCACCGCCAAATTTAACTAAAGAGCACATCGTAATATGGACAGGCTGGCATTGCAAAGGAGACAAAGAAGTTTCTAGGGAAGCAGCTGCGAAAGGAATTGATATAAAACTAGTTGTATTATTTTTATCTCTTAGGAAAAAGCTATCACTGGAAGAAGCAGAGTCCTTTTTTAGGAAAGAAGTAAGTACTGTAGATGGCAGAATGCTTTTGGCATGGGTCCTATACATTTCTGTTATTTACAGTTTTAATGGTACATACTGCAGTGAACAATTAGTATCAAATTTAATATCAGTGTATAATTATTTTTCCATTTCACTTCTGTAGCAAATGAAAACAAACGATTACCATATATTGCCCTTCTAAAAGTACACTTTGGTATGTTTTAGGTTTTTCTGTGGGTAAGCGAACTTTTAGACAGAAAACAGATATTCAGGGTATCACATGTATTGAAAAACATCAGACTAGATCCTGACAAAGAATTATTAAATGTGTTTTTCACTACTACAAAAAAAGATCTGAGAGAGTATATAGGAAATCATCTAAAGAAACTCAATGAGCTTACTGAAGACATACAGCAATTGTGGTATTTTTTAAATCTAATTTTAGATAATAATGTCTTGATTTCAAAATATAAATTGTTGGAAGATAGCATCGATTGTTTGAATAAGCAAAGTATCGAATGGAAGCAAGAAATAGCTGCAAAGTTATTCTTAAGAACACAGAGTAAGTCAAGCTCCTTGTCGAATATTCATGATTCTTTTGATATTATATTACAGATACAACATTATTACCTTATCTAAAGGGTGATACTTTGTGGAAACAGTTGTTGATATACAACGATATAAAACTATTAAAAATCTGGATTAATGTACAATATAATGAAGAAACTTCCAGTTACAACACATATGAGAGTTTTCTAAAAATTTTCAACTCTTTTCCTATTACTAATGACATGATAAATCAAGTGACTGTAGCTGAGGTATCAACCAATACTTCCCAAGTAGTGGTGAATGAGCTTAGCAAATTTGGGATTTTTAGCTACAGCGACATTAATAACGTTTTAAATGTCTTGCGTAGAATTGATGTATCTGACAATATAGAAAACATTTATCATATTTTGAATAGGAAACACTCCAATATATCAGTGGATAAGTTTCTGCAATTACTGATCGAATATTGTTTAGAGCATAAGTTACATCATGTGTTAAATATTTGCGTTCAAAATGTTGATTTAAGTGATTTAAGGGCAGCTGTAAATTCCTCACATCTGAATTTGATATGGAATTTTAAGCAGTTGATAAACAACATCAGTGAGCCAAAGCTATGTGATAATATTTTTAAAGTGTCTAGTTTTTTATGTGATGATCTTATTTACTTTTTTAAAGAAAACCCGATGATTCTATTAGCTTTAATGTTTTTTACCAAACACATAGACTTTTCAAATGTTTTAACCGAAAAATCTTTAGTTATTTTAGACAATGAATTATTTACAGCTCTGTCAAAATTACTGGAGGATTTTAAGGTCCTCTGGGCTCTCTACAATAAAATTACTTTACCGAAACAGTGTAAATTGACATATTATGACTTGCTAGAGAAACACTTATGTATCGATGTAAAGAAAATATATTCTTTCCAGTTTGGACAAGATTCTGTACCACATTTTAACAAAAAAGAATTGGTTCAGCCTTATGGATATTCTAAACAGATACGTTATTTACTTCACATTAAAGAATTACGACCCAGTATAGCTTGTAAATTGTTTCTGTTAGAGCAGTTTAGTTTTTGTGGTAATGTTAATGAAGAAAATTTAAAATTAGCACAGAAAAAGATTTACAAAGTAGCTGTGAGGAACTTTTATTGCCTTGATATCACTGCTAGTTGTATTGCTTTTCTGGAAATGATCGGAGTGAATGCAGAATCTTTAAAAGTTATCATTAAATCTGCAAATATATTAAGTGCCTTTGGTTATCTCAACGAATTTCTAGTTGACTTGTTTATAAATATAGAAGACGATCCATATGCCATTTTAAATCTATTGGAGAAAAAAATTATCAATACTATAGACTTCGAAGATATATCAAACCCTCGATCATTCATAGAGGCACTTACATTCTATGACACAGTGATTAGGTTTGCCATTCATTATAATTTAAAACTTCCAGAACTTTTTCTCAAACAATGTGCTAACCATAATATGTGGTTGCCGTTTTTAATCTTGGCTCAGATTAGGAATTATCCTATCGAACAGATCAAAGCCATTCTGCAATCGTTAAAAAATCCAAATTTGCTGGAGCACATCAACCACAGTGTTGTCCACGATATTCAAGTGGACGAACGCAACATATTAATGCGTGAACGTGACTCAAGGACATCATTTTTTTCACGAATTGGGGTTCATAAGAGTGTCGACAGTTTGGCCCAAAGTGAGTCGATACATTCCAGTGTTACTTCACAGACAAGTGGTGAAAGTAATTCTAGCTCAGTGGGTTCCGATTCTCTAGAGATTGACATCTTGAACACAAAAACAACTCTCGCTCAAACACTAATCAGATGTCATAATAGTACAGATCCACCTAGGGCATTATTGCAGGCTTGCCAGCTTTATAGAAATCCACTGCTAGCAATATTAGCAACAAGTTATGAGGTATGTTAATTGTTGATGTTCGTAATTTTTTTTTTGATTTATACAGGGCGTAACTTTGAAAAGTATGATTATCATAAATTTGTTTTCGTTTATCCACTGTTGTCAAAAAGTTTGTTTTCTTTTGTTTGTTTATTGTCAAGTCTCGTCTTTGTTGATTCGTATACATACTTTTTTTATAATATCACACAGAAATTTGAGAATGTAAACACAGTACAGAAAAACTAGTACTTCATACAGAAAATCATGAAATTACCTATGGTATTACAAGCACCTCATAAATTGATAAATTGAAAATTAAAATAAATGTAATAAAATGATACATATTTAGCATTTCTTGCTTAAAGCTGTTTTACATTGACAATTTATTGATCAATTAATTCATGAAGTCGCTTCATCAAGAAACTGGACAAATGTAATGCACCAAATCTGCTGTCAAATAACTTCATGAATTTACTCGTCAAGTTCTTGACGAATTAGAGCATGTTCTAATTTTTGTAAATTTCTTCTTGAAGTTCGGAAGTACCAACCCAAAAGATTTCCAGCCTCAGATCAGTAATGAGGTTATGTTATTAGAATATGTAAATAATTGTGTGGCGTCGTGCTAGTTTTGCATTGTTTTTACTGATTTGTTACTTACAAAAACTAATATTTATATAATATGTGTCAGAACGGTACCGCTGTTGTATCACTATAATTATGAGTGGAAAGGTGACATTTTTGAAATTGATTTGCTTTGATTCATTGGTAGAACTGATCCATACGTCAAAAAACTTGGCAAAGTCTGTAGCTGTGTAAAATCATACTGTTTACCAATAAATTCGTGAATTAATTCAAGAAGAACTTTGTCAATTTATTCATGAATAAGTTGTCAATGTAAAATAGCTATTAGAGTAGATCAATGTCAAGTAGGTATTGGCAATTATTTTTACAAACTAAATAGTGCTTTAAAAAAAACTAGTGACAAATACTTTTTATTAAACATTTGAAGTCTTCAAAAAAAGTATATCAAATCTGTCAGATTAGTATTTTTTAATCTATAAAACAACAAAAATAATTATTTCAATACATAAATTAGTTTTACCAACAATTAGTAATATGTGCCTATTCTCATATACCAATATGAGTTAATATTTAATAAATCATAATTTTTGTGACGTTCGGTGTTCTGTCTTAATTAACTTTAAAATATATGGTGACAATATGTCTTTGCAAAATTATTTTCACTTGCAATGTTACTTTCTGTTACTCTGTTAAACCCGTATCAGACAATACAATCCGTGAAATTTTCCTTATCAGACTATACATTTCTGTGGCGGCAACTGAATTACATGAATTAGCTTCTAGTTACTTTTATGGAGATTTGTATATTACCAACCTAGCTGTTGTTGGCTGTTGGTTATGGCTATGATTAGTAACACCGTTGAAGCCACTATTAAAACTATACAACAATTTACTTTTAAATTTTCATTCATTGCAATGTTTTGCTTGAATCAAAAATAATTATTTACAAGATACTTACAAGTAATTTTACATGTTAAACAAAGCACAGTTGGTAACACTACTCCAAACTAAACAAATTGAAGTAATTCTGTCCCATTGTGTGATAATAATAGTCTAAGCATTCTGTCACGGATTAATGTTAAATTTGCAGAAATTATTGCCTGGACAAAAAGTATGTTTTTTTCAAATAACTATTTCAATTTTTATTATTTTTTTGTACTTAATCTGGGGTAGCTAAACACGAATATTATAGCATTTTCGCCTTAGAAGCAAAATAGACAGGTAAATGTTTAGTTTTCTTTCTTTAAAAGTCATTTTCATAAAATCAAAATTGAAATAGTAATTTGAAAAAAACATACCCAAAAAAGTGCAACTTATTCAGTCATTTCTTGATCCTTAAAATTAATAAAATCGTCAACATTTTTTAACAGCATGATAATATAACTCTTTACGAAGAAAATAAACCGAAAATCGTTACTGTAGGGCTATCCGCTGAGAAGATCTAGCCAATTTTCGAGAACGCCTTTTTTTTTAAAAATCGATATATCGAAAAATAATTAATATTTTTAAATTTTTCAAAAATGTACTCTTTTGGCTTGCCGCGGGCTATGCTTGCAGTAAATAGCAAATATGGGCACGTAAATGTAAACAAGTTATAGAAGAAGAGAAAAGAGAAGATTTTTAACGGTTTTTTCGATATATCTCGAAAAGTAACAAAGCAATCCATACTTTCAAAAAATCAGTCGATAGATCTGTTTAAAACCTACAACTTTCTCATTTAAAATTTTTCAATCTGTGCTATATTTTTTTAATTATTTTAGAAAAACCGTTTTTTTTCAACTTTGCGATTTTTTTTAACCATGTTCGCCATATTGGATCGAGTTTAAAGAACAAGAAACTCAATTTAAAATTTAATTTTCTATACGGTCATATTTTTTTTGTCCAGGTAATAATTTCTGTAAGCATTTCTCTATAATGCTTGGACTATAAGCATACAATTTTATCCCCGTAACAAAATCTTTGCTATTTTGTCGCCGAAACTAAATTGCATTGTCTTATACAAGCTTTAGTTTCATACAGTTTGTTTAAAATGATAACTCTGGTAAACATGTCCATACACAAGAGTTTAAATGAAGTTTAAAAAATAAATTATTTTTTGCATCCATTCTTGGTGGATATTGGTAGATTTATCTGTACCGCACATGCAGCTTGTGTCTGTTTTTATGTCTCTTTGTGCCTTGTGAATTTACAGGGTTCGTAGCGGCTGGGAATACCGGGAAAAGTCAGGGAATTTGTTATTCTTCATAAAAAAACAGGGAATAGTTAAGGAATTTTAAAAATATTCGTGAAAGTCAGAGAATTTGATGTTTGCAACTGGAAATTTTGTGGAAGGCGGCCCTGGGTTCTTGAAAGAGAAAACTATTTGTAGTTTTGAAACCTTTATAAGAGGTTGTTAAGGTATAAAAAATATTATGGAGTCCAGTTGATAAAAAATTTAATGCATAAACACCAATTCGTATGTAAAAATGAACTACAAGTGACCTGTATTTTTTTTTTTATGTCAGGGAAAACCTGGAAAAGTCAGGGAATTCTCGATTACTTTTGAACTATGAACCCTGATTTATGCAGAACAGAAGATTACCCGTATATTGAAAATGCACCATGCAAAGAGTATTTTTCACTCTGCTTAAATGGAAAATCTAGCTAGCTATATTGTAGTTGTTTTAACTACCTTGCCCGCAAACTTTTTGTTTGCAGAATATTTGGAACATTTTATGGTCGTTTTGACCATTTTAGTAAAGCATAATAATTGTTTTGGCTTATTTTGTCTGCATTCCATGAAATGTAGAGAGCGGAAAATCTAGTTAGTCATATTTTAGTTGATCTAACTACCTTGTCTGCAAACTCTTTGTTTGCAGATTGTTTGGAGAAGTGTACGGTCGTTTTGACCATCTTAATAAGGCATAATTGTTTTGGCTTATTTTGTCCGCATTCCATGAAACATGTAGAGAACGAAAAGTCTAGCTAGCCATATTTTAGTTGTGTTCTAAGTACCTTACCTGCAAACTCTGTAGATTGTTTGGAACATTGTACAGTCATTTTGACCATCTTAATAAGGAGTAATTGTTGCTTATTTTGTATCCATTCGATGGTACATGTAGAGAGTGGTTTTAAGTCCACGTAAATGGGAAATCTAGCCAGCCATTTTGTAATTATTTTTACTACTTTGCCTGTGAATTCTTTGTTTGCAATCATTTGGGGCAGTATATGGTCACTTTGACTGACTTAATAAAGCATATTTTTTGGTCATATTCCACGGAACATGTAGAGAGTGGTTTTAACTTTTCTTTCGTGTAAAGTTTAACCAACATTTAGCTCATTTTGGAAGTTTGTGCATAATTGTACCTACTGGCATCCCCCCGCCCCTCCTCTTGCATACCATGCTATACGTGCAAAGTGGGTTTTTCATTTTACCTGCGTTTTTAACGGCTTTGCTTATATTGCCAAATTTAAATATTTGATAAAATTACGTTTTTCAGAGACAGTGATCAATGGGAAAATATAATTGTACTTATCAACAATTTTGATGCAATTCTTTGAAATAGATTGGAGTTACTTTAACCCCCTTTTTTAAACACCCTCTGCTCTTAAAAATACTTATATAAGTATTCACCAGTGTCTCAAAAAACAAGACTAAAATTCACCTACTCCTAAATATTCCACGATTTGGAATCTTAATCTGGTTATATTTCTTCTTTTGTTAAAAAAAATATATGTGGACAATAAAAATTTCAGGAAGCATCTAAACTTATTCCTTACATTTTTTATTCTCATGTGAGCAGATGGAGTTCAAACAGTTTGGAATTAATATTCCATAATATATAATATTCCATAATATTTGGAATTAATATTCCAAACTGTTTTTACTAATGTAAAAACAGTATAAAAGTGGTGACTAGTGGTCAGTAAAGATCATAAATCTCGAGCTCTAATAAATATAGTCATTTTCTGATGTTACTTTATTTTAAGGTTAGTCAAAAATATGTATTGTTATAACACTTCAAAATGAAAAAACAAACAACCTATACGTCTTCAAACCTGGTTTAAATTTAGATCAAATGCGAAAACAAAAAGACTAAGAACTAAGAAGACTAAACTAATACAAGTAATCTTTCTGATTGTCTAAGTTTCATAAATTGCCTATAGATATTTCTTTTTATTTCACTTAAGTATATATTTTTTAATGATCAAATAACACATATTTTGGAAACTTTTTCATTGCACTTAATCATGTTGATTATTTACTCTAAACATCTACCAATACCTATCACAGAAGCACGAACTTGCAGAATATAATTGTAAGATTCAATCAACTTAGCTCTAAGGCAGGTCAATCTTATTTATTTGAGCATAGTAGTTCTATGGTAGAGCTCTCCCATCACCTTTTTTTACATGCAGCGTGATGGGTTCTGTCACAAAATGAACTGGGTGGCTATTAAAAAAGGAGTAATGGTTACTTCCTAAATATAGTATTTCTTTAAATGGTTGTGCGTGTGAAGTTCTATCTACCATAGAAAACCTACTATGCTCAAATAATTAAGATTGACCTTCCTTATAAGTAAGTCGATCGATTCTTACAATTATAACTCAACTATTCATACGATTAAAAAAATATGTACCTATATATAATTTCAGATTAGTATTTTGAGGAACATGTGCTATTACCATTAAAAAACTAACCCCTTCCTAAAGTTACACCTGTACATAAAATGTTACAGGAAATTAAGTCAAGTTCTTCACCACAGATTTTTTGGATGAAAATAACAGGATTTTTTAGTTTTCATTTATTTGCCTCTTTAAAGTACAGGGAATCAAAATTAAAATTAAATACTGTTTGATGTGTCATAAAGTTTTAACCAGGTGCAATTCCAATATAATTTGTTATTGTCTGTAGTTATTTATTTATGATGGCAACTTTTTTATTTCTGCTACATTGAAAACACAAACAAATTTTAAATAACCCTTTTTTGGTGCAACGAATTATTTATTTAAATTTTTTTTTATAGTTCCACAGAAATACTCTAGTAAATAAAAAATAAATAATCCTAAGCCTTAATTTACAAAAAAATTATATATTTCAATTAACAAGAAAAATTGTACATGAAATTGGTTAAAATGTTTGAAGTATTTTTATTTGTGTCATTTTATTTATTTATTTTTTCTTCAATTGGCTATTCCTGTCATGAAAACAAAAATAAATTTTAAATAAAAAATAACCCTTGCGAGAAGCATTGGCATTATTTTTTGTAAACAGCATATTTTAATATATTTTAGCCTGATTCAATGGTTACCAACTGGCTGACATGGTTAGCAGTCTCCACGGAATTATACCATCCATTTACCAACTTTGAATCCATGTCTAGTTCTTCATCCTTGGTTGCAGAACTGCTAGATAATAGTATGAAACATCATTATTCTGCAATCCTGCTTCAAAGTCTCTCAGTTTTTCTTCCAGTAAGTTGCACCTAAAATTTGAATTAGTGACACAAAAAAGAATGCTATAAATAAATATTAAGAAACTTCATTTTATAGTTTTGAACACAATTCAGGTTTTTTTTTGTTTAAGTATGACTGAAGACGTTCGTTATACAGGGATAAAACTTGAACTAATAATTTATTTTTATTTTGACCACGTGAATCCAAACGTAATGTTTAACCAATTATTCCTAAAACATCCTATGAAAGTATTAATTTCTTTTGTATTGTTTATTTATTGTTTAAAAGCATTTAATGTCGCTTTAGTCTAATTTATTATTAGTTAACTTTTTGTATCAGGATGATATATCAGAACTTATTTTTACAATTTCAGCACAACCCATTACGCCATTTTACAGACTTCTTAAATACTTGTATAAACTTAGACTTCAACACTGCTCTTTTAAAGTCAAAACTAGAAATTTTTAAAGAATCTCTAAAGAAATGTAGGCGATATAGCATGATTTCCAAAAGTGACCATGAAATGACTTATTTAAACAATAGGAGTTGGATTGAGAGCACTTCATTGCTTTTGCTGTCATCGGCAATAGAATTCAATGTTACATCTTTGTATGAACAAATACAATTTGTTCAGTGCCTATGTGCAGTTGGATTAGAGCAATATATTAATTGCCCAAACATTGAAAGTTTGTTAGACATCTTAACATACCTTTGCCATTCAAAATGTGGCATAAGAATTGATGTTAGGTTGTATTTAGATCCTCAGGGTACACAAACAGCTTTAGTCAATTGTATAAATCAACTTTTAAATCAAGAACTTTTTGACACTGCAACAAAAATTGCACAAATTGGGGGTGTTTCGTTAGACATGATTCTGATTAGACAGTGGCAATATAAATATAAAAATAACGATCATGTGGATAAAAATTTCTGGGAAAATTGTAGCAAACAGTTTAGTGCCAGTAATATTTGTGCAGACAGAGTGGTTGAATTTTATTTAGAATATGCAGATAATGTTGAGAACTGCTTTGAAAGATATCAACTGCTTAAATTGGCTTATGAGTGGGCAAGAAGCTTTGATCTGCCTACTAAGTATGATATAGAGAAATGGAAATGGATGGCCTATCTTTACCTAGACAAGTCCAAGAGGTTAGATGATACAATATTTGAGGCACAATCTCCCCACTTAACATACAAAGAGATGTTGGAGATGATTACCTCAGTTCCAGGATGTGATGAGGAAATTTCATCAGATTTGTTGAATCTTCTAGAAGAAATGATGAAGCAGGCGTTGACTAGGGGTAATTTTTGGCAGGCGTTTAAACTGGAGAAGATGTTCAAGTGTAAATGTCAAGATTTGAGTATGTTGAAGCTGAGCCATAGTTTGGCAGAAGGTATTGTACTACCATACCAGCTGAATGCGGAGCAGAGACTACTGTTTTCTGCCAATGGGCATTACAGAAGGCTTAGTCACAGGAGAACGTTCTTATCCAATAGGCTGTCCAGTATGAGTTCAGGTAATAATAATTACAGCTATTCCTAATATTATTTAAAATATATGCATGGTGTATTTTTTGTAATGACTAGAGAGTGGACAATGTGTGTCTTTAACCTGAAGAATAGGTCAAATTTTGGTAGAGATGTGTACGCGTTAAAAAATGTATGGTATATAAACTATGCAAAATATAATTATTATGTATAGCAAATATATCGTATTATCCTCGCAAAGATTTGTACCCTTTATTTAAAATCCATAAATCATGTGAACAGGTTAAATAACGAGAAAATAATTAAGTTAATTTAGTTCTAAAGAAATGAAATGACACTCGCGCCCATCTCTAGTCCATCCGTCGACATCGGTTGCGTTTATCGAATTCCTATTGGCCAGAATTCAAACTGCAGCCCTGTTATGAATGGAGCGTGAGTTGGACTATTCTATCATGTGCGTCGCCTGAGGGTATTCGTTACATTGACTCCTAATTTCCAATTAAAAGAACGACACTATTTTTAACCGAACTTTATTTAATAAATATGTAGTATACAATTTCTGATTTTCTAAATATTTTATAACGCCTAAAAATGTATGTACCGTGGAATTTTCGTGAATTATCACGTAAATTTCCGATGCATACTCGACACGACATTGCGTCATGGATAATGTATCTAGGTTTATGAATGACATATCTATGTTCAAGGTTAAAGACACAAATTGTCCGCTCTCTGGTAATGACATACCCTTTGTTACTTTTATACCGTGAGCGGAAAAAGTATGGGATATATTTATTTAATAATCAGATGTTCATTATTTCAAGAATCGCTCGGACCTCTTCAATTATATTTTTAGTTGCGCATTTTCTGAAGCAATTTTCATTTATACAGGGTGGCCCAAAAAAAGTTATGAAATCAAGGCCAACTTTTTTAAATGGAAATCCCACTTTTTGTATTTTTATTCAATTCTCCATGGAATTCTGATCATTTTTTATGTAACATAACCTATACCTATCTTTAACCGTTTTCGAGATAATGGCGTCTGAATATAGAATATGGGAAATTTTAAAAAATTATCCTGAGATTTATCCTGCTGGTTTTAAAATAAAACCAGGTTTACTTTTCCATCTTAGATTTGTGTGGTTCACAGTTACCTCAAATCAAAAAAATCCATAAGAAATAAGTGGTTCGGTGATTTATTTTGATCATTAGTACGCAATGACTTGAATGTAAAAAATATAAGTGAGGTATTTAGGTATAATTTAATTAAGAACGCATAATTTTATTGTATAAAATATGATTTTGCTAAACGTCACTATTTAAATTACGTGCCAGGTTATTTTGCAAATTTTTAGCACCGCTTCATGTTTTTTTGCAAAGAACAAAAAACTTCAAAAACTCTCCAGAAAAACACACATTGTAACAGTCATCAAGCAACTAAATATTAAATAGGTAACATCAAAGTCAGTTAAAACTGATGTACCTTGTTCATTACTACTATTTTTTATTATTTAGGACAGTGCAATTACTTAACTAGATGACACATCTAACAGAAATGTAGCGGATAGAAATTCTAATTTATTTGAAACACGGTGATAAAGCCAGAACACAACAAGAAGTGTGTGATATATTCAATAACAAGTATCCAGATCATCCAATCAATCAGGCCACTGTAAGCAAAATTACCAAGAAATTTCGAAATTCTGGTCACATAACAGATATCCCCAAAACAGGTCGTATGAAAATAGACGAGGACATTAAGTTAAATATTTTATAGCAGTTGCGAGAAAATCTTCATAGCTCAAGCAGAGACATTACTGGGGGAAATGCAATTTCCCAAAGATCAGTTTTGTGTATTTTGAAGAAAGAGAAATATCACCCGTACAAAATTCGTATAGTACAAGAACGAAAATGATCCTGATTGCCGCATCCAATTTTGTGAAACCATTTCAACATTATCCCCACAGTTTCATCGGCAAATCCTTTTCTCAGACAAGGCAACTTTCTGTTTTGAATGATATTGGTAACCGCCAAAACTGCAGGTATTGGAGTCAAAACAATTCTCATTGGATGTCTGAGGCACATACTCAGTACCCACAGAAATTAAATGTCTGGGCAGGCATAATTAATCAGGTTCTTGGCCCTTTTTTCTTCGAAGAAAACCTCACGAGAGAAAGATATTTGGCCTTCCTTCAGTTTGATCTAATTCCCGCCCTCATTCAAATTTTTCCAAAGGCAAACAAACCTGACATGCCAAGCAATACCTTGTATTTTCAACAGGATGGTGCGCCACCTCATTTTGCTCGGTAAGTCCGAGGTTATTTAGACGAATGTTTTCCTGGGTGTTGGATTGGAAGACGGGGACCAATAGAGTGGCCTCTGAGATCACCCGATCTCACTGCTTTGGATTACTTCTTATGGGGTTATTTAAAATCCAAAGTTTATATAAATCCACCGCAAAACATCGAGGATATAAAAGAAACCAATGGATAGCAATTTGAACATTTAATTTAACTCTGTTTGTTTGAATTAGTTTATAATCCTGAATTTTTTGCAATTTTTTTTTACAGTACCTTGAATGATTGTATGATTTGGATATTTGTTATTGAATATTTCACATTATTCTTGATGTGTTCTTCCTTTATCAGTTTGTACCAAACAAATTAAAATTCAGAATTAAATATTTGAAAAACATAAAGTGTATTTAGCAGAAAGTACACCAGTTCCCACTGACTTTGACGTTACAGTCCTTGCGTATCGAGAGTAATTTTTGAAAATTTTCCATATTCTATATTCAGACGCCATTATCTCGAAAACGGTTAAAGATAGGTATGCTTATGTTACATAAAAAATTATCAGAATTCCATGGAGAATTAAATAAAAATACAAAAAAGTGGGGCTTCCATTTAAAAAAGTTGGCCTTGATTTCATAACTTTTTTTTGGGCCACCCTGTATAAATTAAAATTGCTTCAGAAAATGCGCAACTAAAAATATAATTCGACGGGTCCGAGCGATTTTTCAAATAATGAACATCTGATTTTTAAATAAATATATTCCATACTTTTGCAGCTCACGGTATAAGTTGTCCAATTGAAGTTCAATTTGACATCTAGGAAATAAAAGCACATGGTCAATTTGGTTAGAGCAATTGTATTATCATTAGATTTCAACTTTTTTCAGACAATAGTATTCAGCTTATAAGTACCAAATTCCAAAAACTAGTTCTATTGGATTTCAAGTTCGATTTGTAGTTCATTAAAAAGATTTTCTGCATCAGGGGTAATAAGGTAATAGTCCACAGTACAGCCCCTCCCTGGAAAGTTGATTACCACATATTTTATAACTCCTGGGGAGCATCCTTTTGACGAGTCTACCACATTTTTCCTCTGCGACTTTTCTCGATTCCTCCACTTTTCCACTCGGAAAAGTCTAAAAACATGACAATTTCCGGGGGTCTTGAAAAGTCAAGATAACATCTTTTATTTTTAGCTTAAGTAACTGACAATTTTGTTGCAAATGCAAATTTAAATTTGTCCGACAGAAATTCTTCCGACATTGACGTGTCTACCGGCCAAAACATGCCAAAATGACAGGTTATTGAAAATCAATTACCACATAGGTAATTTTTAGTAAAATTAATTGTAAATAATTAATTCAGTCAAAAAGTAGCCGCGTTTTTTAGTCCGACAGCTGGAAATCGGAATTTTCACGGGGTATGATAAATCGATTACCACATGTCGGACAAAAATAACACACGATAGAAAAGTGTTTTTTATAAGCAAAAATTGTAATGTCCGACAAAAATGTATCCGCAAATCGTCAGTCCGACAAAAATGATGGAAAAAATTTCGTAAAAAATGTGCACATGTATTTATAATTTCTAATAAGGTATTTTCATGTATTAAGCAAAATTCCATATAAATATACAATACATGGTGTTTCAGAAAGACCTCCCGTAAATACAGGGGGTGAGGACGACAAAAAATAAGAATTTTTTGTCATATGAACTATATGTCTATCTCCTCTTCTCAAAGCTCAAGCTTACTTTGAGAAAAGTCACTTATTTTATAGTGTAATATTGTAAGAGTTTAATTAAAAGCCTTTTTTCTCGAAAATCGTCCAC
>NW_019417223.1:79274-112147 GCF_000390285.2 Anoplophora glabripennis
GTCAGTTTTATAAAATTTTACCGTTATTCAAATAAAAGTTACCCACACGCACGACAATGGCCACAGTTGCATATACATTCCAAAGTCACCTTCAAGCACGCTTACCTGTGGAAGGATAGCTGATGTGGATGTTTATAATCCAATTTCTTACAAATTCTGCACTGTCTAACCATATTCACACCTTAAAAGTTTATCCAAAATACATGTATAAACACTAATCACGTTTCACTTACTAAAATCACAACTATTTTCTAATAAGAGACGCCATATTTTGCCAACCACGGCAGAACGAACGAGGAACACGCTACAAATTATTGCTTAGTTGCCAAGTATTCAAACATGGCAAATATGAAAAATGAAAAATAGTTTAATATGTGCAGAATTTAACAATATTGTATGCATAACTTAATAATACTATCCTATAATAATAATTTTCATTGTGATGAAAATTGTGATAAAAATATTACGTACATTTCCAGTATAATTATATAGCTGACAACAATGATACAATTAGACTGTGAATAGACCAGGCTTCATCTAGGAATGTAAATAAATAAGTCCCCTTTATTTAAATGTCCTTGGTCTATCTCCTCAAGCTTACTTTGAGAAAAGTCACTTATTTATAGTGTAATATTGTAAGTTTAATTAAAAGCCTTTTTTCTCGAAAATCGTCCACATTAGGAAGTTCTAACAAGAGTATTTTTTTATAATTTGCGGACATTAAATTGTCGGACACTTATATCACTATTTTGTACAGTAAATTTAAAAGTGGAAAAAATGAAAATTAGATACGTGGTAATCGATTTTTCATACCCCGTGAAAATTCCGATTTCCAGCTGTCGGACTGAAAAAACGCGGCTTGAAATTTGTCGGACAACAATACTTTTTGTCTGACTTGACTTGACTTGACTTTTTGTAATTATTTACAATTAATTTTACTAAAAATTACCTATATGGTAATTGATTTTCAATACCCTGTTATTTTGGCATGTTTCGACCGGTAGACACGTCAATGTCGGAAGAATTTCTGTCGGACAAATTTAAATCGGCATTTGCAAAAAAATTTCCAGTTACTTAAGCTAAAAATAAAAGATGTGGTCTTGAGTTTTCAAGACCCCGGAAAATTGCCATGTTTTTGGACTTTTCCGAGTGGAAAAGCGGAGGAATCGAGAAAAGTCGCAGAGGAAAAATGTGGTAGACTCGTCAAAACGAAGCTCCTCAGGAGTTATAAAGTATGTGGTAATCAACTTTCCAGAGGGGGCCTGTACTGTGAACTATAAGGGATAGCCACTATTGTCAGTCATAAAATGCCAGTCTAAAAATAATAACTCCAACTAGTATTCTGTATGTTTTTCTAATGGTCCAGTTAAAATAATTTTATTAGCCATACGTTAACTTCTCAGTGTTAGTAAGGTAAAAGCATAGAATATATTTATATTTTTCTTTGGGTAAAAGACGTCAATTTGTGATAATATAACCTCGATTGCTGGATTGGTACAAATAAAGTAAATAATTTATAAAATTCTTGTGATTTAGCCGATTTTTGACAAGTCGTTTTATATGGCCAATTGTCAAATTTGAAAGATAAAGCTGACCGACTTTTTGATTATTTTCTAATGAACACTGTTAAAATCTTGTGTCAGTTAATACGGTTTTTCTTGAAAACCATAAAGTTTTTTAAAATTTAACAACAGTAAAAAAAATTTAAAATTAAATTCTGCTGTGTTTGGTTAAATTACAATATTTTGGACACCCCTACATGCACATGCACTGTGTCAGTTCTTATACAGGGCACCCTGTATTTTTAAAATAGGTAAAAAATACATACTATTGAAATATGATTATTTTTTTACTGTTGAAGTATCAAATTCGCATTTGTGTTTCCATACAGTAACAATGGAGACATCACATTACGAGTTTATTGAAATTTGACTTAATAATTATAAATATGGTGTTAAAGATAGAACCATAGAATTTTACGTCACTGTAATTGTAAGAAAAAGTGGTAATTTGGCAACAATGCAATTGCTCTCGTTAAACAGACCAGGATATCTTTTCACATAAATAAAAAAATCCCTATGAAAGTTGCAGAGGGGGTATGCCTTAAAAAAACTTTATTTTTCTTAATAAAATATGTGCAACTGCAACATAATTATTTTTAGCATCTCTAACACCAGATAATCTATCTTATCTGCCCACAACAGATGTAGTGGATGGAACACCTCTACAAGACACTTTGACACTACTTTACATACTAGTCGAAAAAGTGACTTATGGTGTGGATATTGCCTACAAGATATTCATGATGTACCGCATAAGCTTGAATATAGAAATACCGTATCACGTGATCGTGTCCAACACTGATTATATGAAAATGCTAAAAGATGCATTGGAGGATGACTGCATGCATAAGTTGGATGTTGTTCATGATTTCATAAGGGGTTACCAGTGGTCCAAGGATGCGGTAAATATTACTGAATAATATGTGAAAAAAATTAAATTTTTCAAATTAAATGCCATAATATTGCTATTTCAAAATCTGACAGAGATAGAAAGACGATTAAATTGGACCAGTCGCATAAAATGGGTTTTTCGATTTTAATTTTATCATTTCCGGGTGTACTTGACAAACTTAAAAACTTGGTTTTTAATGTCTGTTAAGGACCATTATAAATTTAATTAAAAAAAAAACTACCAGGATTGTGAATTAATTTTGAAGGATTTTTTTGTAACTTTCCATTGCAAGCCACTACTTTTTCCCATCTTTCTGACAGGATACGAATTCCGTGTTGAAAAAACAACTTACATTTTGATGCTATCCACTAATCAATCTAGTAATCAAGTAGTAATCCAATGGAGCAATATCTGGTGAATAAGGCGGGTGGGGTAACATCCCATTTCAGCATTTTTAAATATTTTTTGACTTCATGAGCAACATGGTCAAGCGTCATGTTGAAAAATTATTTTATCATGCCCTTGCTCCAATTGCAGCCATTTTTCGTTCTAGTAGCTGTGTTCATTAGCTTTCACTAGTTATGGTTTCATTCGGTTGAAGCAGTTCATATTACACAACACCAAGCTGGTCCCATCAAATGCAGAGCATGAGCTGCGAACCATGAATATTGGACCTTACCATCAATGTTGTTGCATGACCAGGCAAACCCCATGATTTTCTACGCTTAGGATTGTAATAGCATATCCATTTTTTATCGCCAGTGATGATATGATGCAAAAAACCCTTTCTTTTTTGCCATTGAACCAATTGTTCACACGTGAAAAATCACCATTCAAAATCTCTCAGCTTCAATTCGCATGGCACCTAATTTCCTTGCTTTTGATTCATACTGAGTGCATTTAAACGTTTGATTCAAACATTTTATACTTTAGTGAGATTAACATTCAACGATTTAGCAAGTTCATATTGCGTTTGACGTGAATCGTGGTTGAGTAATGCTTCCTATTCCTCATTTTCGAACTTTTTTGGTTGACGAGAGGGTTCTTTGTTAACTGTATCCAACACTACTTCTAAAACGTCGAAACTTATACTCACATGTTTTTATCGATGGAGTATGCTCACCATAAGTTTCCAAAAGCACTTGATGACTCTCAGCTGCACTTTTCTTTGAATTAATCAGAAAAAGTAAAACTTCTTGAAAATGGTGTTTTGTTGACTCGTAATTCAACATCTTCGGAGCTGAGAAAAAATCTGTTGTTAATATTTCAGCAAAATGACACATAATTAAAAGTAAAGCCTAATGACAGAGCTGTGACATGAATGTAGTTACAGAAATGTCCGATGCAATATATCATAAGTTATGCCGTACAAATGTAAATCCCTCAAAATTAACTCACAGTCCTGATAACATTTTTATTCTGTTGGATACATTAGGCTCTTCCAAATTTAATCATCATATCATATGAAGACCATGGGAAAAACGCTGAAAGTTAATGTGCATGTAAAAAGTAGAAAAATCGGCGGTCTAAGGATACTTTTATCGTTTTCACCGATAAATAATTACCTGTTGACAAAAATTTTGATTTAAAATTTAAATTGTATGATTTTCGTTTTAAACTTTAAAATTCCTTTTCCAACAAATGAAATAAAAGTAACATTTGTTTTTGCTGTGTAGCCTTCATATGCTATTTATTGTTTTACTGATATGCAGCTTTTATTCATGCTGATAACTTTTCTTGCCCCAAACGTAACCAAATAATGAAAATGATGCATCAATGGGCTTGGAGAGCATGAGGAATTTAGTGGTGTGAAAGCATTGATAGATTTGTATTTAAAAAATTTAACCCATCATGGTAGTTAAAAACAATATGTTTTACTGAATATTTAATTCCATATTTGTATATAAAAGAGAAAAATGGTATTATGAAAGTGTTTTCTGTTCATATAGCTCGGAAAATAATAAAATCAAAATCCAAAAATCCAAAACACTTAAATATTTTCTGTGTTATCATTGATTAGCAAATTAGTCAACTTTGTTCCACTTAACCATTTCTCTGTTTTACATCCTGTATACAGTCAGTATATTGCATTTGGAATGTATGAAAAACCTACGAGCTAGTTTCAGTTGCTCTATAATTTTATTGTTTATGAGAACTTCTCATTGTTTTAAATGTATTAAATTACAGATAACAGATTTTATCTGTGAAGAAATAGTGAATAGCGCCTTGAAATATGTCAAATCCAAATCGGACGAATTCCTAATGTGGAACTTGAAAATGGACCAAGAGTTTCACCTCATCCTTCAGCTGCTTCAGGACAACTGCTCTCTCCTCGGCAACAAGATTTATTCATATGCTAGCGCCACCCACAAAGTGCAAGTCTCCGCCAATCTTGATTTCAAAATAAGTGAACTAGCACTCGTAACAGAACTTCTGATCA
The DNA here is from genome assembly GCF_000390285.2 of Anoplophora glabripennis. Taxonomy (NCBI): domain Eukaryota; kingdom Metazoa; phylum Arthropoda; class Insecta; order Coleoptera; family Cerambycidae; genus Anoplophora; species Anoplophora glabripennis. Next base: position 84,169 of record NW_019417223.1, read on the forward strand.
CTGCCCATGATTGCTTCACTGCAGATTGTAATATGGAGGGCATATCACTTATTCTAAAGACCTGTCGAGGTGTTATTTCACACCTACTGATGCTGCGTAGCTGGAAGTTGATAGTGAGATTGCTTACGGGAGTTGGACGCTATATAGAGATGAGCTATGTGTTTGACATACTGAGAGAAAACGACCAGTTTGAATTTTTGCTAAGAAAAGGTTCCCGAAAAGATAATGCTCTGAAAGTAGCGCTGTTGGATTACCTTAAGAAGTACTGTCCAGATAACAGAGATTTGTACAAAATCGTGGCATTACACTTTGCCCTATTTTCCGAAGTGGCACTATTGTGGGAAAGGGAAGCCCAAGGCATTATAAGGAATCTGATCGCCATATCTAAATTGGAGATGCAGAATAATAGGTTGAATCCAGACACTCAGCCCTATGTGCTTTTTACTAATACCGATGGAACAAAATTATGCTTGAATAAGGTAAGTGATTTATAACAAGAATTCATCGTTCATGTTACAATTCAAGGGGTTGTTCCTAATATTATTATAGGCGAAAAAACCCAATACCCATACCTATAGTTACTACTCATTTTCAATATTGAGAATAATTCTTACGTCTCAAATATGATTATTTCGGTCCTACTTCAATTACTCTGGTTTTACTGTACTTCAGTCACTTACTAATAAAATAGAATTTTCTGTTTCTTAAGGGGAAATAAACGCGTAAAAAGCAGGAAACAGCGGGTGAATTTTAAGAATTATTATCTCAAAAACTAACTATTCGATTTTATCCAGGTTTGTTTTATTTGAAAGTATACATGTTGTTCTATACTGACAAATTTCTTTATAAATATGTATCGACTGGGAGCCCTGCTGTCGTGGCTTGAGTAAAAAATGTCTCTCGCTCGCACGGTCTGCGATTTCCAAGATTATATGCAGTTGGTTGATCTGAAACAAAAGTTTCAAAAAGGTTCCCAAAATGTAATGTATGATGCCCTTCGCAACATAGGAATTTAAAAAAAAATCACGAAATGGCGGCAGATTGAAATTTAGATTCATTTTTCAATCTTAATTTATGACCTTTCTGGCTTCATAAAAGAAAAAATAATTAAGTGAAAAAAATCCTATTTTTTGAAAGAGAAAACCTGTTCGAAAAAAGTTGTCAAATTTTGGAAGTAATCGGTCGAGCTGTCTTTTAAATATTTTGGGAGCCGTCTTTGAATAGTATGTTTGAGTATAGTATGTTTGAGATGAGCAAAAATTTGAAATAACATTTTTTTCTATTCGGGTATTCCCCTTGTAATTTATATTTGTGATCTATCGCCAACTAGAAATTCTATTTTAAAAAATTTCAACACACTTTAAAGCCTGGCTAATGCAGAAACAAACTGAAGTGTTAATTTCTTTTATTGTTTTATATTTCATTTTGGACTTTATTTGATTGAATAGATAACCCTTATTTTATTACTTTCCTATTCTGTTGACAAACCTTGTACATTGAATTTTTTGCTAACAATTCATTTCCACAGAAACAAAAATAGGATATCCGATTTCCAGTTGATTAATAATTGTGTGACATTTAACGTTAAAATTGTTTCATGTATATTTTTAAATAAGTTCTCTAAAAAATTATTTAGTCAAGAAAGGAGTAAAAGCTATATGGTTCTTACATAAGTCCAATGGGGTCTTGCCGCCATTTCAGATATTAACAGAAAATTAAATAATGTACCCTGTATAATTTTATATTTGTCTAAAGTCATCATTTGATTTTCAGTTTAAAAACATATAGAACTAAAGTGAATTTGGCACACTGCGACGTGCTAAACCACAACTTAATTATGCCATTTATGAGTATTAATAGATTCAACTAAAATCTCATCACTGTCTCTTATTTTATTTATTAATCATGGGATAGAGAGGAGTTAGTTAAATAAGAAGTTTTCTACAATAATATATCCAGTCTAGTATGTCACAAGTATTAACTTATAATGGCATACAGTTCGAATTAAAATTTTTGTAATCAAATAAAAATTTATATGAGGGGTGTTTAATCTTGAAATCTATTAACTTTAGACATTTCTTTATATTAAACTTCAAACACTTTAGACACTTCTTCTTTTCTGTTGAGGAAGAGAAAGAAGTTAAGATTTTTTTGATAGGTAATTGCATTCAGGGTGGCTCAAAGAAGGACCCCTGTACTGTCTTTATGAATATGTGGGTTCAGTCAAATTGGCTGAAATTATGGCAAATTGTTGATTTTCTGTTACTGACCAAAAGTCTACAGTACTTATTTCCAAAAATCAATTATTTCCTACTTATAGTGGGCTGAGTCAGTTCTGCTGATGATGGCTGCAAAGTGCTATGAGTAGAATATTGCAATAAAAACTAACTTCTGTGAAATGTTTATAGAAAAAATTAATAGGATGACTTCGAAAAGTTGCTAATTAACATTTTTGACATGTACCAAATACCAAACTGGCTGCATTGGCCGTTGGCAACAGTAGATTATACAAGATGTCCCATTTTAATTAAGGCATTGTAATATCTTCTTAGGGAAGCACTTTCAAGAAAAACTTTTTAGGCATTTTAAAGATACTTAAAAGAAAAACAAAAATTTTAATCAAGAATGCCTTTTTCTCGTAAAATGAACAATAAACATGTTTTACTGTCCGTTTCTATCAAAGTAGGCCGATTCATACACAAATTGAAATTATGATATAAATTCCAAATTCTAAGCAACTTTTCTTAATAACATATTTCTGTATTGTTAAAAACAAAGGCAGTTTATTGTTGAACAATTTTTATATTTACCGATTTTCTGATCACCCTGTACATGCAAGATGAAAGTTCTCCATGCCAATCGCATTTTGAAGACAAGCAAAAAGTTTAATCAAGAATGCTTTTTTCAATGGGATCATATGATGATAACCTTGATCATGACCTATAAGTCAAACCTGAAAGTTCTTTGAAGGTCAAATCAAGTTACGAAATAGGAGAACCTTGTTTGCAGCCCCATTAAGTTAAGGCAAGATCATTATGGTCCAGCCAGTCAAAGCAAGATCGCTATAACCCAACCAGTCAAAGCAAGATCACTTTAACCCAACCAGTCAAGGCAAGATCGTTTTGACCCGGCCAATTGGTCAGGGTCAAGGTCACCATCGAATGTCCCCTTTAGAACTTTACAACTTTTGTCTAAAAAGTTTTTCTTGAAAGTGCTTCCCTAAGAAGATATTGCAATTAATCATTTAAAATGGGATACTTTGTATAAACGGCCAATGTGGCCACTTTGGTATTTGACACATGTCAAAAATATTAATTAGCAACGTTTCGAAGTCATCCAATTAATTTTTCCTATAAACATTTCACAGAAGTTACTGTTTTTATTGCAATATTTTACTCATACTACTTTGCAACCATCATCAGCATAACTGACCTAGATCGCTATAAGTAGGAAAAAATTGATTTTTGGACCCAATTACTGTGGAGACTTGTCAGTATCACAAACCCAACAACTTACCACAATTTCAGCTAATATGACCATGCCCCAATTTTCATAAAGATAGTCCTTTATAATAATTGTTTATTTACAAAAATAGTGATGTTACATGGCACCCTGTAGATGTCGGATCAAAAGTAAGGACGAATTCTTATTTCTCATAAATTCTCCAACAATAAAGAAAAATTTTAAACAAAATAGTTACGTTGACACCTTATATCTTTTTAGCAACAGCATGTGGACTAAAGTATATTTGGCTCAATCGACATATTTTGGTCTCTAGTTTCAAGATGTCCCGTGTGCGCTCCTTTATTTTTGGCATTAAACGTGGCCTCGATAATTTGGGACCGAGGGGGACTATCCCTCTTTGTCCTGCCTTATCTTTGTAGGCCTGGGCAGCCTCATGAAGGTGGGCCCCATCCAATCGTCTATCCCGACCACAAACATGGCCCGTGTAGGCACTTTGCGGGACCTCCTCTTGCCCTGGCTGGCCCCCGCTGGCAGGGGAGCCTCTTCTAGTGCTCTTCGTGTCTTGATTTATCTTTCTTCACCGGCTTGTCTAACCCCTTGGGGGGGTAGTCGTCGTGTGGAGTGGGTTTTTGGGAATAGCCTTGTAGCTAGGGAATGCCTTTCAGTCGGTAACTCGCAGGCCGGTGCGTGGTTAGGAAATCCTGAACCTAACCTGCTCACGATGTTCCAACATCTTGATGACACCTTGTACAGGGTGTTCCATAAGTAGCTGTAGAACCACTCAAAATAAGCCACATTAGGCTAATTCAACTTTATCCAAAATCGTTTCGTTTGGTTCCAGGTGGTCCCAAAGTTTCTGAAAAATGTTTGAATTATTTTATTAAGTAATATACAGGGTGTATTTAAATGGAGGGGCACAAATGATACCAGAGATTCCTTGGGTGAAAATAAGTCAATGTAACCTAACATACCTATATCCCAAGTCGCATAATAAAAAAGATACAGGGTGTCAAAGTGAAAAATAAAAAATTGTTTTTCCTTAATAATTTCTATAATTTCAGTCAGAAATGTTTCAAATTTTCAACAGAGAGATTTTTTAATGATGGGAAAAATAATATAATAATGATTTTTGAGTGTCGAATACGAGGCGCCCTCTGCTGGCAACGTTATGCATTAAATACGTAGTAACTTTTTTGCCAACCCCCGTATATAGCTTTTAGTAACAAAATATGAAATATTGGACTTTTTTGAACAAAAAAGGTATACTTATTGAAAATGACTAAAGCCAACCGTTTAGGAGATATTTTTAACTTAATAAATTAGTGTTACGGATTTATACCTCCACGAATACCAAGGTATAAACAGACACTTTTGTTAATAAATTCAGAACGCATTGCCTCACAGTAATTATTAGTTGTGTTCTGTATTTTAAAATTCGACCAAAAGGGGGCGCAGAAATCAACTGAGACATTATTTTTCTTGTTTTAACTTTATTTTACTATTTTTGCGTACCTATTATTTTAGCGTGTGTGAATACACTTGTTGCATAATTTCTATTTAATTGTTTTTTCGGTGTCTTTATTAAAAAACACATTTTCTTGTGTATGTGAAATTATTTAAACTCTGAGTTAAAGAAAACAACTAAAACAAGCAAAACAACTAAAACCAAGAGTCACTACTTAACAGTCAATACCTAGATAATTTAAGAGAAATATGTAATTGGCTGGCAATAAAAAAATTTTTAAAGGATATTTTCGAAGTCATTTCCATTTTCCTGCAAGGATAGTCTAATTCTACGATTAGAATTACGGCGAACTCTTGAAAAAATATGTATGTCATTCTTTACTTCCTCAGCTGCTGCAAAAATTCTCCACACTATCAATAGGGTTGGAATAAACAACATTTTTAAGTGACCCCATAAAAATAGTCCATGGGTGTGAGATCCGGTAATCGCACAGGCCATTTGACTGGTGCATCGTTCCCTCGACCTATCGATCTCTCAGGAAAATTTAAATTTAACCATTGTCTAACAGCTACTAACCATTGCCTAACAACTATGAACAAGAGTTCCGTCACGTGCGTACCACATGTGTTCACGGATAGCTAGTGGCACATCTTCAAGCAATATTGGGAGTTGCTCATTTAAAAATCTCAAATATTCAAATATCCAGCTCCGCCGAGATGCCGAGGAAGAATAAACAGACCAATAAGATAATCTTCTACGATTGTTGCCAATACATTTAAACTAAAATTATGTTGAAATTTGGATGTACAAACTTGGTGAGGATTTTTGTCAGACCATGAGTGAAAATGACGCTTAATCACCAAACAAAATACCGGATAAAATATTTCTGTTTTCCCTTGAAATGTTCATATACCATTGACAAAAATATATCTTGTTAGGTAAATCCGCAGCAGTCAATTCATACACAGGTAGATGGTAGGGGTATAAAAGATTATCATTTGCAATTTTCCAAATCGTAGTATGTGAAACGTTATACTGTGTCGCCAATTTTCTGGTACTAGTTTCAGAATTCTGATCTTGTAAATTGATAAGGACAATTTCTTCAAGTTCTACATCGCGAATAAGATGTCTTCTGCCAGTACCTTCAGGAGGAGGTTGAAGTTTTTTTTTACCGACGCAAAAGTTTTTCTAGCAGGAACACGACGATTGGGATAACTAGCATGATGAAGTCGTACAGCAGCAGCACAGTTCTTGTAACATTTAAAAAATACTTGCAACATATCGACATACTCGTCATTAGTATACATAATTTGTTATTTTATTCAATTCCAAAACTATTTAATATCTAGGATGCACGTAAATAGTTACTAAAATCAATTAACACTTTAAACTAATACTTCAAAATTTCAATTTACGAGTATTATCAACTGACATTTATCTACTCGATTTTTTAATTTATTTAAGCAACTCGAACCTTGGTATTCGTGGAGGTATAAATCCGTAACACTAATTTATTAAGTTAAAAATATCTCCTAAAGGGTTGGCTTTAGCCATTTTCAATAAGTATACCTTTTCTGTTAAAAAAAGTTCAATATTTCATATTTTGTTACTAAAAGCTATATACGGGGGTTGGCAAAAAAGTTACTACGTATTTAATGCATAACGTTGCCAGCAGAGGGCGCCTCGTACTAGACACTCAAAAATCATTATTATATTATTTTTCTCATCATTAAAAAATCTCTCTGTTGAAAATTTGAAACATTTCTGACTAAAATTATAGAAATTATTAAGGAAAAACCATTTTTTATTTTTCACCTTGACACCCTGTATCTTTTTTATTATGTGACTTGGGATATAGGTATGTTAGGTTAAATCGACTTATTTTCACCCAAGGAATCTCTGGTAACATTTGTGCCCGTCCATTTAAATACACCCTGTACATTAATCAATTTTTTATTATCTTTGGGCTGTGGGCCTTTGCTTTTAATGGGGGTGTTTGCATCAAAAAAATGTGTAGGAATTTGTTACTGAATACTATTCTGCAATTAAAGTTAAGATATAAACTGAGCAAGTAATTTCAGTAATAACTTCATATACAAGTGTCTACTTGATTTTAAAAATTCTGTTCTAATTGTATATGTCATTGTTATTACAGAAAATTTCTTTTTTCTGTAACTCATCTATTACTAAGTAAAAGAAGGACAGCAGTATGAGGTTTTAGTTAATCTTCATATTAACAGATGGCCCAATTAAAGTAGTCACAGCATTAGCCTGCCTTTGTTTCACTTTTACATTTTTATAAATGCCATTTAAATAACTAATACTTCTTGCAAAAATAAAAAAATACGGATCAAGTCTTTGCCACATTGTTTTATTTTATGGCAATATCTGAAAAAGTGGTAAACACCCTATTGAAATTTTATGGTGTTATACAGTGTGATTTTTAAAACTTACAATTGTTAAAAAATTGATAGTGAAAATGGTATGTGTCATGTATTATTATGAACTAGTCTAGTTACTTTAATATAATTAGTATGTATGTCAATGTCATTAAAGATAAATACATCATATGGTGGCAGCGGTAAAAAGTAAAAATATTGAAAAGTAAGGTGTTGTTGCTGATATTAGCCCAACACCGGAGGAGAAAGTAGTGTTTATTTAATTATATCTTGGTGGAAAAACCAACAATGGCAGAACATTCAAAAGCTCCAGAGGAAATGCAGTTTGCAGGGGACATTGCCAGTCAGTGGAAACTGTGGAAACAGAAATTTGAGCTATATCCCTTGGCTAGTGGAAAGTCAAATAAAACGGATGAAGTAAAAATAGCTATCTTAGTCAATCTATTAGGTGATGAAGGTCTACATATTTACAATACTTTTGAGTACAATGAGGACGAAGATCAAAAGAAACTGAATATAGTTTTGAAGAAATTTCACGAGTACTGCAATCCTGTCAAAAATACAGTGTATGAACACTTTAAATTTTTTAAACGTGAACAAAATCCAGGAGAAACTGGATCCATTCGTAACAGCGTTACGACAACTTGCAAACACGTGATTTTAAGGAAAAAAACGTTCTTATACGTGACGGACTTGTGAACGCATTCAAGAAAAATTGTTACAAAATTGTGATCTTAAATTACCAGAGGCTATTCAGATTTGTCATTCTATGGAGAACAGTGTGGCTACACAAAAAGAAATTTCAAAGAACAAAGAACAAAATACCTCAGTGTATGCAGTTAATAGGTACACAACAAACTATACAAACAAAACCAAATATTCTCCGTTACATAAGGAAGAACAACAGTATACGAGACAAAATGATGGTGGTAATCCTAGTACAAGTAGAAATAATATGAATGTGAGAGGTCTTAATAGATGCTAGAATTGTGGTTATATACATGATGTAGATAAATGCTCAGCTGTTAATCGTTATTGCACTAATTGCAAGCAACGTTGACATTATCGGAAATTTTGTAGGAGCAAATTGGTACATAATGTTGCAAAAAATGAACAATTCGAAGAGTGTGGTGAAAATGAAGAAAATCGAGACAAAAGTGAAGAATATCATATTGTGTGGACAATAAATGACTCCTGTGTTAATTCAATCGAATGGTATGAACTGTTATTAGTAAATAACGTACAAATTAATTTAAAAATTGACACTGGAAGTCAAGTAAATATACTTAATCACAGTGATTTTAAGAAACTTGTAATTTCCGAATCTGAACTTCTGCAAACAAAAAGCACTTTGTCATCTTACTCGGGGCATAAAATAGACATTCGAGGAAAAATGTCGATACATTGTTCCATCAACGAACATACATCAAACCTGTTATTTTATATTTTACAATCCGATTCTGCTTGTTAAATTTTGGGACTTCAAGCTGCAAGTGAACTGCAAATAATTGATGCAAATAAAATGCAAAAAGGACATAACAAAACTATATATAATGTGGAAAACCATCTATCAGTTTCGGAAATACTGAATAAACATAAAAGAGTATTCAAGGGTATAGGTAAAGTAAACAAAACATATAAAATAACACTGAGGCAGGATGCTATACCACATATAAGCGCTGCAAGGAAAATTCCTTTAGCATTAAAAGATCAAGTGAAGAAAAAACTTGATGAAATGGTCTCGGAAAAAATAATAGTTCCAGTGACTGAACAAACAGACTGGGTCCATCCGTCAGTAATAGCACCCAAATCAAATGGAGATATTCGTCTTTGTACGGACCCCATGAGTTTAAACATGTACAATGTACATAAAACGTGAAAATTTTCAAATTCCCACAATAGACTGTCTTTTTAGTGAATTACGTGGAGCAAGATATTTTACACTACTAGATGCATCGCAAGCGTTTTTACAAATACCCCTGGATTATGAAACTTCAAAACTGTATACAGTTGCAACAAGTTGGGGCAGATTTCGTTGTTTAAGACTACCTTTTGGCATCTCGTCAGCTCCGGAAATATTTCAAAGATTTATTTATGATGCTTTGGAAGGGTTGCATGGTGTTATTGCATATATAGACGATATTCTTGTGTTCGGTAAAACTGTTGAAGAACATAATTCGAATTTGGACAAAGTTCTTTCAAGAATCGCAAAAAGCGACTTACGTTGAACTTACAAAAATCAAAACTTAAATTTCTCGGACATATTATTGCAGATTCTGGAATAGCACCAGACAATGAAAAAACGCAAGCAATAAGGAAAATGAATCCATCCAGAAATAAAAAAGACCTACAACGGTTTTTGGGTATGATATACTTATCCAAATTTATACCAAATCTGTCACAAAAAAACAGGAATTTTAAGAGAACTTCTTAGCGACAAGATTGACTGGACTTGGACGCAGAATGAACAAAATAGTTTCGATCGTTTAAAACAACTAATAGCGACTACTACTGTTTTATCGTACTTCGATCTATCAAAAGAAACAAATCAGTTGATGCAAGTCCGTATGGTTTAGGTGCAGTTATAGCTCAAGACAATCACCCAATAGAGTATGCCTCTGTCTCTTACACCTACCTATACAGGGTGTAACAAAAAAGGTGGGCTGGCTATACATAGCCATATTGTACTCTTCAAGACGATCAAAAAAGTTTATATACACATCTTCTCTAAAATGCTTCGTTTCTGAGTTATGGACACTTTAAGTTTTTAGTGTCCTATAGTTCTGGTACAGTAACAGACCATTATCAAGTAATCCAAGATTATAATTAATTGCGGTTGGTGTCATGGTGACAGTTAAGTATCTGACTCTATTAATACATTTTTTTGTAATTAATTTTACTCACTGAAAATGGAAGATTATTCCTTTGAAGAAATGTCAAGCATGCATTTGATGTATGGGTTGGCATACTGCAATAGGGCTGAAGCAAGACGACTTTACTCAGAGCATTTTCCACACCGACGTTTACCCAATGAAAAAACCTTTGAAAGGCTACATAGTAGGCTAAGGGAAACAGGATCTTTCAAACCGCGAGCCCGAGATCGCGGTAGACCACGAACTGCAAGAACATTGCGCTTGGAAGAACGTGTGTTGCATCGTGTTGAGGAAGAAGCAGGTGTCAGTACTCGAAGAATTGCATTAAGAGAAGGAGTTGATCATACGACCATGTGGCGGGTTTTTAAGACCAATCAACTTTATCTGTATCACCTACAACGGGTACAAGGACTGAGTGAACTTGACTTCCCAGCACGAGAAGCCTTTTGTGTTTGGCTACAGGAAACTTGTGCCAACGACCCTCTCTTTTTGCCTTCCTTATTATTCACAGATGAAGCTGGGTTCACAAGAGATGGTATCTTCAATTTTCATAATGTACATCTATGGCATGAAGAAAATCAGCATGCCATTATTCAATCCAGACATCAACATCAATTTTCAATTAATGTTTGGGCAGGCATCATTGGTGATTTCTTGATAGGCCCTTTTGTTCTTCCCGGACGACTTAATGGCCAAAATTATCGTAATTTCTTAGAAAATGATCTACCAAACATGTTGGAGGATGTTCCACTGAATTTTAGAGCACGCATATGGTTCATGCATGATGGGGCGCCGGCCCATTTCAGTCTCATAGCACGTGAATTTTTAAACGAAGCATATCCTGGAAGGTGGATTGGCCGGGCAGGACCTTTAGCGTGGCCTGCACGTTCCCCGGATCTAAATCCCCTTGATTTCTTCGTATGGGGTCATCTAAAATCAATAGTGTATTCTACTCCAGTTCAGGATATCGAGGATCTTCGGCAGAGAGTAGAAAACGGATGCCAGAGAATTCGGAACACACCAGGAATTTTTGAGCGAACGAGGCAGTCCATGACAAGACGAGCTCAATAATGCATTGGTGTTCATGGAGGTCATTTTGAACATCTCCTTTAAGTTCATTTACTGTTGTTGTAGTTTTCATTATTTGTTACTCATTTAAAATAAATAAAAAAACGTTATTTATCAGACCAAGATTAAAGTGTCCATAACTCAGAAACGAATCATTTTAGAGCAGATCTGTATACAAACTTTTTTGATCGCCTTGATGAGTACAATATGGCTATGTATAGCTAGCCCACCTTTTTTGTTACACCCTGTATATATGGGTGTGAAAGATTTCACTACTATTTATTTGGAAGCAAATTTAAAATCCAAACAGATCATAGACCACTTTTAGGCTTACTGAAAAAACCAATAGATGATCTTTCTCCACGAATTCAATGTTTGGCTATAAGACTATTGAGGTATAATTTTGATCTAGTTTATATTCCTGGAAAACAAAGGTTAGTTCCTGAAGCTCTAAGTAGAGACCCAAATTCTGATGTAATGAATACCAACTATTTAGAAGAAAAGCTCTTAGTACATGCTGTTATAGCTCCTGAAAATGAAGTACGTCTAATCCATGCTATAAATGAAGACCCAACTCTCAACAAAATTAAGCATTATGTGCTTAATGGTTGGCCTAAGCATAAAAACAAAGTATCAGATGACGTAAAAAAGTTTTGAAACATTAAAAGCGAAATATATGTACACAAAGATGTTCTATTCTACAAGAAAAGACTAGTAATTCCTGTAATATTGCGGCAAGAGTTTCTAGACTTGGTCCACAAAACACATCAAGGCGTAGTATCATCTAAAAAAATGGCACAGCAGTGTGTCTATTGGCCTGGAATTTATAAAGAGATAGGAGATTTAGTTCTTAGTTGCAAATATTGACAACAATATTCCAAGAGCAATCAAAAGGAGCCCCTTCAGTCTCATAAAGTTCCTGATGTCCCATGGGGAAAAATAGGGATTGACTTTATGATGTACTGTAAACTTTTTAGTCATTATAGACTATTTTAGTAAGTTTGTAGTGATTAACAAACTAAACCACAAGACAGCCAATACAGTTATATCTACATTAAAAAATATATTTTCTATACAAGGCTTGCCTTTCATTAACTTTTGAGGCCATCTAGTGACCTAATGAAGTGATTATATAAGCGAATTAGCGTAGTCAACTAGTTCAGGGGTCTTCCATTATATAAGTACTTATTTTTTTGTTTCTTCTTAAGGAACAGTCTCTTGAAGTTGTGACATAGTCTTAGAAAACCCTTTGCAGATGTTTTTCTGCACTCTCGTTCGTTTTTTATTTATTACTCTTTGATGGAAATCCATCGAAATACTGAAAGGCAGTATGATGGGGTAAATTAGAGTCCTTTTTAATTCAGTATAAACATTTCCTTCCTTATCTAATTATTTTCGGCCATAATCGGGGAAAAAGAAAATAACAATCATTGGAAAAGAATTGGCTGCTACTAATATATGGAATGATAGTTTTTGTCTAAAAATGAAAATATCAGTAAATTTTCTTTCAAGTCATCATGCATGACCAATTGAGAAAATTGTTTGCTCAATTTGTTATTATGACTTGATTTAGGTACTGATATTTTCATTTTTAGTAAGAAAGGAAAATAAATGTTTACACTCAATTGAAAAGGATTCTAATTTACCATATCACACTTCTTATTTATTGGCTGATTTTTACGTTTTATTTATGTCCCAATTTTTTTTATAGTTAGTGGAAATGCTTTATTTTATGTTTATGTTTTATTTATATTTTTAATTCAAAGCCAGGTAAATTGCGACGTTTATTTTTTTATTTTATGAAAAAAAATGTCTACAGAATCTTACTCAGAGCGACTTGGGACACAAATTTACCATTTTTTTTTTCGTACCAATATACAATGTTGTTCACATAGACAGTAAGAGATTTTTAGATATCCATAACACAGTTTTTAAAAAACAAACACACTTTTTGTTATAATTACAGTTTTCTAGAAGTAATTTTCAGGTCGTATGTATCTGGTATACTTTCACCGGATCTACCTAATAAATAAAGTTCATAAAATCGGTCAGTAAATAATAGCTATTTAAGATATACGTGTTAAAAGTAAGATTTTATTTTGTGAGTGATGATTAAAAAAGGAGCGTAGCGAGTTTTTTAACTTCACACTAGTGTTAAAAGTAACTTACTTTTAACACGCTTGTCAAAAAATGACATTTTTAACATCAAAAATGACAATTAAAAAGCCCACTTTTAACAGTTTTGTAGAAAAAAAATTCTTATTTCTATCAATTTTTTACATTGATTTAGAGATTTAACTTCATCATTTCTTATTATAATGCATTTAAGGCTATAGAGAATTATACACATGCTACAGAATTTCATCTACAAGGCGAAAAACTAGCAAAAGCAATGAAAACTGCAAAACAGGCGGAACTGATAGCACTGCAGATATCGTTATTGAAGGGATTACCGAGTAACAGCACAGCAGTATGTTTGCTGAATGTAAGCCAGGTCCAGATTACGTCTCTAATATCCAAGGAACTTAGGTACGCGCTTCTAGAATATTTACCTCTTACACAGTGTGTCCAGAAAATATGAGCAAACATAATAATGATAGAATTTCCTATGACACTTTTTCTAAAACCAAAATAATGTCAAATTAAATTTTTTGAAAAAGCACAATTGAAAAATTTGTCATTTTTCTAATGAATAAAGTCCATTTTCGGCTTCAGAATTATCTTTTAACTTTGAGGTTGACTTGAAGAATTTTGTTAATATTAACTTATTAACTGTTCCTAGAGCAAACCAAAACAGTTTCTAACAGATAAACGCATGCACTTTCTGTTATAATGCTTACATAAGATTAAAAATTTATTCTTGTGAATCAAAGCGATTGCCTCTGACTATTGAAAAGTGTTTCCAAGAAGAGTAGAAACTTTTACCGTTATTTTTATGAGTTGAATTGTCCCCTAAATGTTAGGTACTTATAATTTCTGGATACCCTGTATACTAACATATTTGAGAAAATTATATTTATCTTTTATACAGTGTGTAACCAAAATGCTTGGTCAAACTTTAATTGGAGATTCTAAATCTCAAACTAACAAGAAAAACTTGAAACGTGTGATATACGTGTTGAAATAATAATTATTTTTATTTGAATTTGATGTTTTAACACTTTTAGCAGTAATTAGACAGGGTCTAATATTTGTCATATATCTCTCTAAAATGGTGCATTTTGGTAGGTACCATGAATCAATAATACATTTTTAAAAAGTCTTTAACACTGTCATAATAGAGAAAAGATACAGCGTGGAAGAAAAAAGTATTACTAGTGAAAGTCTACCTTTGTATACCCTCTCTCTCCCTGTGAAACATACATATTTGTAGACAATCACAAAGTAAAGCTACATGCCAAATTTAAAAGAACCAGCTTGTCTTTATTTTTATTAAAGACATTTTTTTTCTCAACCTTGAACATCTTAAAAAACATTTCCAGACAACACTAAAATTTTTGAGGGCACATATGTATTTAACCAGTTACTACGATCCATTTGGAAATTCATGGTTTCGGAAAATAATTTCAAAAATTTATGACTAATCATTTTTTATACTGTATATAAATTGTCATGATTGTGTTTAAGCAACTTGTGATTTACTAATTATAATTAGCATATTGGAAATGGTTAGTTTTTCATAATTTTCAAGCTTTTCCTATCCAGAAATTTGAGAAACTAAAATATTTAAATCTACAAAAAAATTGTATAATTTTGATTAAAACTAACAAATACTTTCCCAATACCGTTTCAACTAAATATATATACAGGGTGTTCCAATTAAAACTTCCCACCTGGAAAATATCTGAACTAAAAAAAAAACAAAAAAAAAACAGACACGTCGATTTTCTTTTCAAGGAGACACGAGGTGGCTTAAGTTTTGGTGTCTTAGAAGCTACCCCTTAGGCAGAAATGTAAAATAAGTTTAAGGAAATTTTAAATGGCACCCTACGACACCCCATTTTAAAGCTTTTTCAATTCTGCTCACGACGACATACGACTTTAAATTTTGATTTAGATATGACTAAAAAAATCATCACTTAAAGAATAAGACAAATTAAAATATTAATGAAAATTAAATGTTCAAATTAGTTTTCTTCCGCTTAAATACAATAATAAAATCTTTCCTCCATTTCCGAACGAACATTTCGAAGCATTTCGGGCGTTATCTGACGACATTCTTCCGCAATTTCTCAATAAAAAAATTGTTTTCATTTTTCGTTCTTTTTTAGATATTTTCATTTACATTTTTTATTTAAAATCGCATTTCTAATAATGTATATATACATAATGGACCACACTGTGTATTGTTCACACAAACCTATAACTTAATTATGTCACTTGGTGTGGGTGAAAATCATATGATGTTTATTATATTCATATTACTGTGGGTGACTGTTGTCAACACCTTAAAAAAAAATTCTTGGTTCAATATTTTAGACAGTGCCATCCGTATAACTTTAAAATATTTTATTTGCAAAATTTAAAAGAGTTCAAATCAATCGTCATATATCATAACTCATCTGTGCTTTGATCATTTGAATAACATTTGTGTATGGGTGACAGGTGATTTATTTCTGTTTGTTTGGTAACTATAATTATAAAAAGCTTTATCTCATGTTAGTGTTTCCGGTAAGTACTGTAAAACACTTTATATTTTTTTTTTAGTTTTATAAAAATATGAAACAAATTATATATTTTGAATCACCTATAAAGTATAGGTCATTCATATTTTTCATAAAATTGTGATAGTGTTGAAATATTTAAAAAATAAAGTAAATATATAACTTTTAAATAAAGAAGATAGAATGGTATTAAAAATTGAAAAAAATAAACAAAATGTTCTACAATCAAAATTGAGAAATGTGATAAAGAAATTGTGAGCTTATATATGTATCATGTTGACCAAAAAGTTTTAAATTATATGTGAAATTTTAATATATGGTACGGAATAAGAAAAATTGGTTTTGGATAAGGATATTTGAAAGCATTTTGCAGTACATTTTCATGCAGCACAAAATTTATAACCAAATTCTAGGCCAAAATTTATTGAAAACTTGTATCACAAATTAACACTATGCGCATATGTCCAAAAATAACAAAAATGGATTATTTCTAATTGCAAAAATAAATTAGGTAACTGTTATAATACTTTATTTCAAAAGCAGTTGGTATCATCAATTTTTTTTCGGATAAATATTATACAGGGTGAGTCAGAAAGAATGGGTCAACACTAAACTGGAAATACTAGACACCAAAATTTTATGTTTGAGCTCATCATGTCAAATACGAATGTCGCTGGTTTAAGAAATACAGTGTGTTCAAGGTTTAAATTTTATTCTGAAAGGGTCTCACCGGGTTTCCACGCGAAATCAGCACTGGCGTGTTTTTTAACAATGGTGTCTTCAGTGTGATAGAAATAACTTTTGACCAATTATCAGAGTTCTATCTTTGCTCATTTTTAATGAATTTATGACAGAGTATGTGGTTTAAGGCGGAAATACACATACCAGTAAAATAGGTAAGTAACTTGCATGCTAAGAAATGGCATATGCCGGCGGATGGCACACTGCTGATACATTTGCAAGTAAAATGGAATGCCTCGTTAGTATTATGGCTTATTGGCATATCAGTAGGTAGCAAGTAGACACGTTCCGACATGCCACTTGAACTCCCCCGAAACCCCCTGCCTCACATTGCATGCCAAAAAATCAAATGATGTGCAATTTACTTGCGCGCCTTCTACAAGCATGCCTTTTAATAAATACACATACCAGGAGCTATCTCCTGCAAGCTACTTGCATGCTATTGTGCAAGCAAGATGCATGTGTATTTCCGCCTTTATGCACGACGGAGCACCACCACATTTTGCCTTGCCAGTACGCCAGTATTTAAATGAACATTTTCCTCATCGGTGGATTGGCCGTAGGAATGAATTTAGTTGGCCACCAAGAAGTCCAGACTTAAACCCTCTGGACTTCTCAGTGTGGTCAAACTTGAAGGATGTGGTGTATCGTGAAGAAATTAATTCTGTTGAGGAGTTGCGGCAGCAAATACAAGTAACCGCGAATGCATTTAAAAAGAATAGACATATTCAGACATTTAAGAGTATATAATAAAATGTATTGAGGTAGGTGGTGGACACTTCCAGCATTTGATTTACGGTTTGTTATTATTACTATTATCAATAATTATTATTGTTATTTTCATCTTTTGAGAATAAAAAATCACAAAATACATTGAAACTTTTCAATGCAAATAACTCAGAAACCGATAAAGTTAGGCGACTTAAACAAGAGTACATTTTTTATGTAGAATTGAACATTCTTTTAAATTTTTAGCTTTTTTAAGCATAGCTCAACAGATGAAAAAAATATGTTCTGATTTATCTAAATAATACGGTGAAACTAGCGCCCTCTAGTAGCAACGCAAAATAAGTTTCAAATTCGTAATTCTCACACCAAAAAACCCAACACTACCAATTTTCAGTCATGCTATCAAAACTTTCTGAATTATTAAGAAATATCAGAATAAAATTTAAACTTAAACCAGCGACATTCGTATAATGCATGATGAGCTCAAACATGATATTTTGGTGTCTAGTATCTCCAGTTACTGTTGACCCATTCTTTCTGACTCACCCTGTATATGTACATACTAACAACACTACAACAGTTATATATTTTTTATAAATCTTTTACTGATTTATTTGATGAGGTCTATGGTTTAAAACATTGAAAACAAAAGTTTGTATCTAATGTGAATAAAATTTTATTTTAAAGTTTTCTTTTGCCTAAATTAAAAAAAATAGTGTTATAAAAACTGTTATTAAAATTCGGTTGAACATTTTGATGACACTCTGTAAAGGAGTACCCATAAATTGTAAGTCCCTTATCTTTTTTGGCCTTCCATTTAGCCAAAAAAAAAATGGTAAGAACCGAAATTTTAAGAAATTTTCTTGCGATCAAAGAAATATATAAAAGAACAATTGAATATTGAAACTTAGCTTTTGTTTATTTTTAAGTATATTGTCTTTTTTTCTGATTGTAATAATATAGGTGTTTTTGAATTAAGTGCATTCCTTCAAAGGGGTAGACTACCCCTTTTTTCATTAAGCAACTTGTGGTCTAAAGTGTTCCAGAAAATAAATTATTATTACGCGAAACTTGTGCCAACCCTGCATCGCCCCACTTAAGCAACTGTTTCCAATGCAGTAACACATGTTGCTCTCGTCGTATGTAGATTCATTTACGATGTTTTATTTCAAAATGCCTTATTCAAATCAAGAATTAGTGATTATGGTATTAATTTACGAGGAGACTAAGTATAATTTAAATATGATTTGTATGCGACCAAAAGACCAACCGAATCCTAGGATAGTGTAAAACACTTATCAAAGACTGCGGGACACCGATAGAGCGAACCCAATATATGAAGATCGTGCACAAGAAAGACTGGTAGGTGTCTTAAATGGGGAGGAAAACATTTTACACCTCGTCGAAGAAAACTCGAGTCACATGTAGAATTTTATCGTCGATTTTGGCAGCAAATAGCTCAAACGCCAAATTATACAAACAGTACTTTTCACAGACGAATGCTGCTTTACAAGAGACAGAATACTGAATTTTCATAATAGTTATTGTTGATGTAATGCTAATCCTCACATTGTACAGAATTCCAGTTTCCAGCGTCGTCAATTTTCACGTCCTTTATGAAGAAACACAATTATTTCAGAAATTTCCAATATTTTGATTTACTCACCCTTCACTATAGATAAAGACAAGGTTATAGTGGAACCAGTGTATAATTATGATTTTCCCATTAAATTTACTAAATTTTCTAAAATTTGCCATTTCCTTTTTCAAAATTTGAATAACTAAAATTTTCGAGATTTTCAAATTTTGAATGGCTACATTATTATTTATTAGAAGACAAAATGAAATTGTATTACTCTTACACAAAAATACGCACTGCGGCGCGCGGCAACTTCGATATCAAAGGTACAGCTGACTGCCGCACCAGGGACGGCTTTAAATTTATTTAAACATTCATGTGCTTTTTTTTAAATTTAAAACGTAATGTTTTACACCATCAGTTGCTTAATAAAAGTTGCTTATTTTTGTGCCCTTTTCAACGAACGTACTTATTTCAGAAACACCCTGTATATATTTTTATTTGCTTTATTTTGTAACAGCTTCGACCAGAGCTTGATCCTTGTCCAGGCCTATAACTATTCTCCAGACTGGGCAGCCGTCCTCTATGAGCAGTGTGTTTTAAGTAATAACATATCATACTTACACTCGTTTCTTAAGCACCTTTCGTTAACTGATGGCCTGGTTCATGATATCTCCAGGAAATTTCTCAGCGCTAACATCAACACTCCCAACGAGATAAACGTTATGAAGGACATTCTGAGGAATTTGTCCTCTGTACATACTAAGTACAGGATAGCTAGTGAGATGGGTTTCACGGATTTAGTGGAGGATTTGATAACAGGTGGGCAGTTAGCGTACTTGAAGGATACAGTGTGGAAGAAGGGGTATAAGCGTTGAGAGGTTTTTTCGTAATTCGGCTAGATTTTAAAAATTTCTTAAATAACAGTGCAAAATACTGTCATTCGAAAGAAAAAGAAATAATACAAACGTTTAATTTCACCTTAAGTAGTAGTTCCCTAGATTCAAAAAGAAATGTTCTTAAAAGGTTTTTTAATGAAAATCACAAATTTAAATAAATATTTTATGATTTCACGAATTCGGTACAATATTCAGCGGATATCGTCGGAATTCATTTGAATTCAGATTTACACCATTTTCGTATAATTTGCTAGTTTCAAAATAGTTTTTTTTTTATGTAAATATAAATATTTCTTTGATATAACAGAAATATTTATATCTTCAAAAAAATGGATGGATTTTTACTAATAGTGATGTAGGTATATTTTTTTTAATTTGTAATTTTGAGAATCTGTGGAATTTCAGAAAGTATTTGTTTAATACTCATAACATATTTTTTTCCATACATACTGTGATTTTTGGTAGTTACATATGAACGAGGTCAGTAATACTAGTTTATTTTTACAGTTTTTGGTTGCTAAATTTTCAATTTTTTTTGTTTATGTACATAAAAAAGATTAGAAATATATAAATACTTTTAATACTTTGGTAGGGAACATTATTAGTTTACAAAGGCATCAGCTATATACACATTAAAAAATTGTTGACATTCATTTTATATTAATTACTTTTTACTCGTATGTTGCCATGTATTATATCTAAATATTATAAGAAATTCATAGGAAGGGCCGTAATTTTTGATAATTTTATGTCTTACCATTTATCTTTGCCTTTCCTGGGAATTTTCTGTGAAAGCCCTTGAAAAAGTTCATCACCGGTCTAAAAAATTACATATGTTAATTTTTGATTAATAATTATTTAAAACAATGTTTTATTTTGTAAGAATTATTTATTTTTTAATCATATAATCATTTTGTTGTAAGCGTCATCCAAAGCTTGTAAATGATAAAGTATTTAAGATTTAGAAAATGTTAAAGAAAAATGCTGTTACCAGAATGTTGTTATTTTCCTGAAAATTACTAATTTGAATATTTTCTATTTAGCCTATTTAATCTTTCAAACACTATTTAAACATTTGCTAACAATTTTAAACCCATTTTTATATAATTGAACTAATGCTTAATATTGTCTTATATATTAATTAGGTGTATCTAAATATTACTGAAGTATAAAATGTATATAATACTACCAACGACAGGACATACATACATTGTTTTTTTCTTGATATATTGAACATTTAAAGTTTATGGTCTTGAATTTTTCTACCATTAAATTTTCAATGTTTATCAAATTTTTATTATTGTTTTGTTTCGTATTCTGCGAACATTTTGTAATATATTCTATTGCCAACATATAGGAGTTCTAACGATTAAGTTAAGTGATATTATTTACCTGAAAATATACCAAAAAAATACAGCTTATATTTGGGCAAATATCTATAATTACGTTGAAATGTGACTGTGATTTTTTATCTAAAATATGCAATATATATATTTTTTATTAAAGCAGAGTAACCTGAATTTCTTTAACTTTTACCTTCACAATATTAAGCACTTCAGTGAAAACACATTTCAATTTTTCTCTTCTTTAATATTTCACCCACAGGTAAGTTTCCCTCTAATGTGATTTCACTTAAAAATATTTCAATTTCTAAATAACTTTTATTACTTTTAAAGGTATGTGTATGCTACTGATCAACAAAGTTAATATTTTTCTAGTAAAATAATTGGTTTCTGCCCATAGCCAAAATGACTGATTTTAAGGTGTATCCAAATCCTTTGGAGTACCTATCTAGATTAGAACTTGGGTAAGTTTTTCGCTGCGCGCCACAACCTAGCATTCGTTATCATTGCGCATTAATAGGGGAGCCCAAGAGGGGATTTTGGGATTTACTAAAGCGCGGCAGAACATATGGGGGATACCTTGCACCCTGTTGAGTACCTCCACCATATCTAAGTCCTCTACAGGGTAGGAAAGTACCGATGGTCTATCTGAAGTTACGTGAGAGCGATAAAGTAAGCCATAGAAATCCATGCGATAGAGAAGGATGGCTATAATGAAGGCGTCTCATAGTCACCGCTCATTTCGCCCTTCCACAAATAAGATCCACTTCTTATTTGTGGAAGGGCGAAATGGGCGTTGACTTACTTTATCGCTCTCACGTAATTTCTGATAGACCATCGGTACTTTCCTACACTGTATATAAAGCCGCGCGGGTAGGGCAGCCAATCAGAATAGTAAAAAAAGATCGATAGTTGGAAATACTCGAGCACGTCAGATTAAGGTATGATGGGTTAATTACATGCTAAAAAGTGTGCATTTCAATAATCTGACGATTTGAGCGTGACGTAAGGCAGTCGGAAGGTCACAAAGTTGCAAAAAAAAACGTCACTTCGACATTCTCGAGCGCGGTCGAATTTTTTTTATTTTGAAGGAAATAATTCAAGGATAACGGGATAAATATAATCTGCCGATTTCCACAAGCCGAAGTAACAAAAATCGTTAATAAAGTTTAGCACGAGCAGCTGCAGGGAAATATGTATTCCCCACTTCGCGCCTCTCACTCCCTTTCGCTCTTTCTCTATCTATGACTCTCTCGCACCATCCCCACACGCCAGCCATCACAACTATGGCACTTATGGTGGTATTGTATGTACAGAGTGTCCCGATATTAATGCAACAAAACTTGGTCACAAATTCTTAAGACAAATTTAGGGGACTCGTATTTTTTATTTTTGCCAAGTGGCCCCCTCTTTCGGAATTAGAGCCCCCTGAATTCCGCCCCGAAGAATAATCTTTTTTTAATATCTCTGAATCACTAAATTTGGTACACAGGGGTTTTATGACATGTGGAATCTTAATTTTGTAAAGTTATTACCCATCAAGAAAACGATAAAAAACTTTAAATATATAGTTTTTTTAACCTCGACCATACATTTTTTTACATCTTTATCATTTGTAATTTTATCAGAGAAAGAGATTGCCGAAAGTATATATTATATGTGTTTGCTGTATTATAATGAAAAGAAATAGATTTCTGTGTGCAGAAAATAAAATAAAAAACTTTTTTTTAAATTTCATCAAAATTTGTTATTTATTTTTATTTGCATGCTATTTTTCGTGCATTTTATTTGTCACAATCAGTGATTTAAAAAAAATATGAAGAAAATTTTTTTTTTTCAAATCGTCAGATTAAGAAAACCCCTCGTCATATTATGGATCAGCATGACCAGGGCATCAAGCAGAACCGTCTATATGAAAATCTGACACGCTCGAGTATTTCAAAATGGTGATTTTTTTACATTTTCAAAGAGCTGCCATGAATTTGCGTCACATCCGAATCATCAGTCTTTTGAATGGAAGCTTGGTTCGGGTTCACTTAACATCTCCTCTGAACCTCTGGCCTTTCCGTACCCCCCCCCCCCCCCCGCCCCACCATCCAAATCGGCGGATTAACATATCTCACCGGAGACACGTAGGGTATATACACTATCAATCACTGATGCGCTCAAGTATTTCCATGTGACTGTTTTTTTTTTACATTTTTTTGTAAAGCCTGTTGACGCTCATCCCCCCATCGGTGAAAGGGTATTACATCATATAACCTTTTTTTCTTTCTACCATCTAATCTTCAAAATCCAATAGGTCCCCACGACGCTCGAGTAAATTCTCGTTTAGCATCGTAGGCTCCCCTACTATAACGTCTGATCAAGTTTAAGCTTGGATCCGCATGCATACTTGATCGCGGATATCAGTATCCATGATAGGCATACGCGAAATTTTGATCATCCTCACTTTTTTACTTTATTTTTAGTTATACAAACAAGTGAGCAAACGTTTAATACACCAAATGCAAGAAAAGCCACGCTATGAATAGCACAATTTGCAAGGTTAGTTTGAACTATCTGTCATTTTATTCAACAAAACCCGATTTATAAAATTGGTTCCTCCAAATATTTCAAATTTAAAAAATCCCCATGAAAATTAAACGCGTGCTTCGTTAGGTACATGTAATTTTTGAGAATTTTCATTCATTTGAAATGGACCGGAATGTCGAGTGGATAAAAAAATCATTTTCGCCACTTATTTCTTTTTGTTTTTAATCGAAACTTGGAGAACGCAGTGGCTGCTCGTGACATTGTGAATAGGTGAGGCCTGTAGTTGTTTTACTAGGTGGGCAAAAAAGAAAAAAAACGCCGCTGGCAAAAAATTTTTTAATTTTCAAGGTCAAACGACTAAATGAATAGAAATTTTTCTACGATTTTCATTCAGATTTTACAAAAAATAGAAATATTTACGCAACTACATTTGGGTATTTTATTAATCTGCTCTCAAATAACCATAATTAAAAAATTAAATAACATCAGAACTTTAAAAATGTTATTTACAATAAAATTAATAGAAAAAAACAAAATGATATATTTACCTATTACTTAAAAAAATTGTTCCTAATTGGTTTAAGAATATAAAAAAATCTGAAAAAAGACAGAAAAACAAATTTTTATAAGGTATCTAGCCAACTTATCTATTTACATACAGTGTGTTTCACTTAAAGTCGGAACACCTCCGTATTTAGAATGGCGTTGGCCGATTTTCAAAATTCTTTTTTTATGTGGTAGTACTCAAAAAGGCCTACTTTTTGATATTATATTTTTTGACATAATATAATCTTTTCTACGGCCTACTATCATTAAGAAAATACCCTCAAAAATTAAAAAACAGGTATTTTTTTTTAGAAAAAAATGGATTGCATTTTCGATTTGATCACACCTCAAAACCCTAAATACAAAGTTTAATTATTACAGCTTTTACAGGGTGATCACAAAATAGGTGCAAACTTCGAAAAATTTCACTTATTGCAATGTCCTGTATGAATAATTTTCAAAATATTTTTTCATAATTTTATTAACCGAAGGTATATCCATGCAGTTTCATTGATTTCATTCATACAGGGTGCTCACAATAGGACAGCCAAATTATATATATTTTTTATTATACCAGAAACGAAATAATTAAATATTACTGTTTTCTATTAGTCCACCATCATTTGATATGCACTGTTCAATTCGTCTCCTCTTAATTCTAATAACTCTCCTCAACTGATGCGGTGTTATTTGTCGACATGCTTGTCTCTTACATAAATCTTCTTTGTTCTAAGGCCTTGTTTTATGCATTATCTTTTTCACAGTTCTGCATAAAAAGAAATCAAGAGGCGTCAAGTCTGGAGCTCTTGACGGTCATTATCAACTAACGGACTGTTGCGATCTATCCACTTTCTCGGGAAATACTCATTCAACCAATGACTTACTATTACCGCATGATGAATAGGTGCTCCATATAATTGAAGGTAGAAGTTCTAGCTTACATGAAGAGGAAATGTTGAATCTTAGAAATCATTATTTAAAAAATTAATAAAAATCTCTGCGTTTAGATTAACGTAAAAAAAGAAAGGCCCGATTATTCGATCACATAAAATCCCACAAAACACGTTAATTAAGATATATGTAATAGAATTAGACAAGCATGTCGACAAATAACACCACATCAGTTGAGGAGAGTTATTAAAAATAAGAAGAGACGAATTGAAGAGTGCATACCAAATGATGGTGGAATAATAGAAAATAGTAATATTTAAATATTATTTCGTTGTGAAACTCGTTTCTGGTATTATAAAAAAATATATTTAATTTGGCTGTCTTATTGTGAGGACCCTGTATGAGTGAAATCAATGAAACTGCATGGATATACCTTCGGTTAATAAAGTTATGAAATAGTATATTAAACAACAAGGTTTGAAAACGACTCTTTGCACAGGAGCGAGACATATTGGTGGACCGAGCCGAAGGCGAGGTCCACAAGTCGAACGAGTGTGCAAAGAGGTTTTCAAACGAGTTTTTTACGATACTTTTTATAGCCCAGTCGGGTTGTCATTTAACCGGGAAAAAATTAGGGACCACAATTTTATTGTTCTAACCTTTAGGGGGAGTCAATAGTAGTGTAAATTAAGAATCGCGACTGAATTCCTGCATCAGCCGCCATCTTGAATTTAAGAAAAAATCGTTTTTGCTCAATATCTCGGCCATTTTCAACTTTACAACAAAAATGATAAGGATTTAAGTTGCAAATGCGATTTCCTACAACTTCTTTATTTACAAATTTTATCGTGCGATCGATATTTTTCAAGTTAAGGGGGAAAATAGTGACTTTACGACATAAATGTACATAAACAAAGTTGGAAAGAATTATATTTTCTACAATTTTGATATCTTTGATTTTTTCGCTATAACCAATATTTAAGGTCCCACGCTTGCAGTAAAGGCGCAAAGCAATATGAAAATCGTTTTTGCAAACTCTTTTCCACACCACCACCGCGGTAGAGTTTCAGGCGCGTTTTTTTACGTGGTATCCCCAATAGGCCTAATCCACGTGTCATTGCTTGCAAGATAGTTGTGACTTCTGCCGTCTTCCTCTTTATAAAAGTTTCTTGCAAGCGTTAAAGGTGTAAGCAATGTTTAAAATTTATTTTTTCTTATAAAGTTTGGACCATTCTTGTTCATGGCCAACCGCCGCGCCGGTGAAGTCAGGCCTATGGAATGTTGATCCCTTGAGTTTAATTAGGCTTGCCATAGGCGTAGGACCTTAAATGTTGGTAGTAGTGAAACAATCAAAGAGATCAAAATTGTAGAAAATATAATTCTTTCCAACATTGTTTATGTACATTTATGTCGTAAAGTCAATAACAAACGAGATAATTCAATAATTATACTTTGTCACTATTTTCCCCCTTAACTTGAAAAATATCGATCGCACGATAAAATTTGTAGAAAAAGAAGTTGTAGAAAATCACATTTGCAACAACTTAAGTCCTTACCATTTTTGTTCTAAAGTTGAAAATGGCCGAGATATTGAGCAAAAACAATTCCTTTGAAACCAACTCCCGCAAGGTCCTACGCTCGCGTCTTTACCGCAAGCGTAGGACCTTAAATATTGGTTATAGCGAAAAAATCAAAGAAATCAAAATTGTAGAAAATATAATTCTTTCCAACTTTGTTTATGTACATTTAATAATTATACTTTGTCACTATTTTCCCCCTTAACTTGAAAAATATCGATCGTACGATAAAATTTGTAAAAAAAGAAGTTGTAGGAAATCGCATTTGCAACAACTTAAGTCCTTATCATTTTTGTTGTAAAGTTGAAAATGGCCGAGATATTGAGCAAAAACGTTTTTTCCTTAAATTCAAGATGGCGGCTGATGCAGGGGTGGAATTCAGTCGCGATTCTGAATTTACACCACTATTGACCCCCCCCCCTAAAGGTTAGAACAATAAAATTGTGGTCCCTAAATTTTTCCCGGTTAAGCCCTTTTTTGTCTAACCCGACTGGACTATTATACGACTGCAAACAGAGACTACAAAAATCAAATTTTAATTTAAATCGTTTTTATTACTAAAATGGCCAACGCATTAACAAAATAAACTAAATACAACTTTTAATTTAACTCGTTTTTATTAAGAAAATTGCTAACGCATTAACAAAAGAAACTAATATTTAATATTTATGGTAACATTTGAACATTCCTTCAAGGTTACGCTCTAACGCATTAACAAAAGAAACTAATATTTAATATTTATGGTAACATTTGAACATTCCTTCAAGGTTACGCTGGGAAAAGCAGTATTATTGTGCACCTTGTTTTCGGTAATAGAGAATATTTTTGGTGTCGTGTTTTTAGTGCAGTTTTTAGCGTAGGGTCGTTGTTTTCTTGTTGTATTCTAGTAGACGATCGTTGTTCTGGTTCTGTGGCAGCAGAAGACACATCTTTTTCGAAACTTCCATTTTATTTCTCAAACAGTCATCAACGTAGCCTTCGGCAGCTGTACTGGATTTCCACCCTCCATGGCGTTTGACGGCAAACAGATTTGAGCCAGAATTGACCAATTGACTTGGGCCAATTGAATTGAGAAAATTGTTGCCGATAAACTTTCTGGATTCTCTAGCATCATAAACTTGGCGATTTCCCTAGCCATGTTTCCAATTTTGTTGATGCCAACGTTTTGGCTTGAACATTTTCCGTTTTGATAGTTTAAAAAAAAA
>NW_019417224.1:0-4531 GCF_000390285.2 Anoplophora glabripennis
ATCAAAAAAATGATCATATGCAAAAATGAAGGTAATTAAATAGCAAAGAGATTGCTTTTATTTTTATTTTTGTAGATGGTATAGAACCCGAGTTAAGATAGCTATAATGGAAACGTTCAACGTCCTGTAGCGGAAAAATTAAAGGTTTTTCGAGGAAAACTTAACACCTGTTAAAGTTCTTGAAAATACCTTTAAGTTGGAGCACTTGTGAACTGATTTGAGGAAGTATTTTAGTAATATACATACACACACGTATCCAATTATAATGTATATAATTTTTTTTATTTGATATAAATTTAATAAAAAAATATTAAGAATAAATTCAATAAAATTAAAAAAAATTAATACTCACATATAATTTTTAAGAAATTTTTCTATAAGGGGTAGGGTTTTTTATGAGGGGTAGGTCTTCCATAAGGGTTTTTTGGTGGCTGAAAAGTTGCAATATATCATAGATCATTTGAAAACCAATAAAAAGTTTATAATTCAACATATGCATACTATTAAAACATCTCAAGNAAAGAAAGGCTCAAAAAACTGCAAATCACAGAACTTAAAGTTCTAAAAAATGGTTTTTTGAGTAAATTTATCTTTAAAATTAAAAAATTATGGTAAAAAAAATTATCGCATTTTTTCGGTAAAATTTTCGGTGCGTGTAAATTACCATCATCTTTGTGTATTTTGGAGCACTTGTGAACTGATTTGAGTAAGTATTTTAATATTATACATACACACACGTATCCAATTATAATGTATATAATTTTTTTAATTTGATATAAATTTAATAAAAAAATATTAAGAATAAATTCAATAAAATTAAAACAAAATAATACTCACATATAATTTTTAAGAAATTTTTCTATAAGGGGTAGGGTTTTTTATGAGGGGTAGGTCTTCCATAAGGGTTTTTTAAGTGGCTGAAAGGTTGCAATATATCATAGATCATTTGAAAACCAATATAAAAAGTTCAACATATGCATACCATTGAAACATCTCAAGCTTTCAATAATATTTTATTTTATTATAAGGGTTAGTTTTTAAGGTTTGCAACTTTGTAATGCTTTCTAATGAATAACAAAAGAAATGCAATACATTGTGAATGCACCAAAAGAATATTTTAAACTGTTACAAATTTTTTTTCTATTTTTTTAGCTGTAACTTCTCGTTAAATAAACAAAAAATAAAGAATTACTTTTTTATTTAGGACTTACTTTCAATGTTATAGGGAAAAATATATCGAAAAACGGGCCATTTTTCGTTCTTTTTGTATGTTTGTTGTTTCCCTGAATTTAGGCACACTCGGATTCTTATCCTACATAATATTTGGGATTTTTCTGTAAAACAAAATAGATGACCTCAAATTCAAACATCTCGAATGCTCTACGGTCTGGACTACCAGTCCTGATGCGGGCTACACACCAGTACCTCCTGCGGCGCCAGCATCGAGAGTGATCGAACGTCAGCTCCACAACCATGCGCTTCAATAACTTATCCAAATTATTTCGTCAAATAAACAAAAAATAATTACTTTTTTGCTTTAGGGCTTACTTTCAATGTTACAGGGAAAAATATGTCGAAAACGGGCCATTTTTCGTTCTTCTTGTACGTTTGTTGTTCCCCTGAATTTACCAAATCTTAGAAAGGTGTGTGGAAATTTTGCCGCTTTCCTGCGTGCTCGAGGTGTAGCGCTGTCAGCACCCTCTTGTACGTTTGATAGCATTTGGAAACATGCTTGAAAATTTCTTTTTCCCCCTTGCACATATTGTTTTAACCAAAACTGCGCTTTGTATGATGATTCCTGAAGATTTGATGAATTTTTTCTAAACGTGGGTGAACCCATACATTATTTTTCCCACCCCAGAAGAATACTTAAACGTGGCCGGTGGGCTTATATAACGCCTATTAGAATTGTATGCGTTGCACAACACACTGCTTATGGGGCTAAAACCTCAAATCGAGAATAAACAGCCGGACAAAGTGATGCAAATGTGCATTTTGCACGCAGCCGGGCGTGATTGCATAACAAAGGATTATCGTTGTTTTGTTTCGGACCCAGGCTTGGTTTGGAGAACCATCGGATTGTCCTTAAAAGGGACACGTGTCATTCTAGTTAAAATAATAACTACCCGAACCTTGGTATTACCTAAAATACCAAAAATTCCATAAAACTGGATTTTTGCTTTACTTTTAATCTGTTTATCAACTTTTATATCGAATTAAAATATCACGCGAGTTCCGTATTGGGACATCAAGGAATCGGGGGCACATACAAAAAACAAACGCGAAGCTACTTAGAAAACAAAAGACAGTGCTACGCCTGCTGTAAAAATTATCGGCAAAAACTAAAATTAAATAAAAAAGATTTTAAGCGCTTGGCTTCTTACATCCCGTTCATCAAAAGGAACCCGCAAATTGTGTAAGAACCGGGGCAAATTTTTATCTGTACCTACTCTCAGATATCACTTATTTACGCCCGTATCATGTCAAGACGCAGAAACGGGGGCTTTTTGACTCATTATTATTTTATCTTGTACGGACTTTAATACGACTCAATATTTCACACGCATTTTGCTGAGGAATAGTTCGACATCATAACAGAGTGTTAGAAAAAAATATTGTAAAAACAATACATTTTGTTCAGGGCGGGCAACGGCATTTTTTTATGTCAAAATCAAATATCTCGAAGAAGAATTAACGAATCGTTTTACATTTTTTTTTAAATTAAAGCTTATTTGATGCAGATTTAGGGAAAATTATTGCGAATGTCATCATCCTCTATTCTGGGGGTGGAAATGAAAGGTGAATATGTGAAAAAAGTGAAAATCGATTTTCTTCGTTCAAAAATCTTATATATTCGATAATTAAAATGAAATTAAGACACATTTTGGTGGAATCAATGCTCAACTGAAACAAGTTAAGGAAAAATTAATGAAAATATTTTCATCCCGATTTTAGGGGTGGAAGTGAGCGTATGTTTCTTCCATTGGAAGATAATAAAGCTCACTTCTGAGATGGGGGATGATTTTGAAATATAAGTTAGATGCGTTTTAAATGCATCCTCTATCCAAAATAGAGGATAATGAAAAAAACATGTCAGATTAATGTTTACTGAACGTCAAAAACCTCCGATAATAGTTTTGTTCGTTTTTTGATACTTCATATCCTTACTTCATTTATAACCTGCGTCATTATTACCAGAACGTTTTGGCATCGCATCCTCTCATTTCTTATCACTGTCTAATAACTCACACGAAATCTGGAATCGGTAAGTTGAATAGTTTATAAGTTATGCCCTTATAAACAAATTAACTAATTTATTAGTCTGGACGATCTTGATTTCATAACAATACATTGAAACCTATCATTTTTTATTTAATTTCAAACTTGCAACCTGGATTTTTTTTATTTTTTTAGCGTAATATAGTTATATATTATTACATATTCTCAAAGCTCATGAAAAGAGCTTTAAGTTAAAAAATTGTCAGGATTCGTTGAAGAACAACGGAGTTACAGACTGTCAAATTTGACAACCTATTGTTATACAAATTAGGTTGGTAGCGGCAAAAAAATACTGTACCCGAGTACTTTCCCAGATAAAAATATTTTATTTGTGGAAGTATGTCAAAGTACATAAGAAATATTGTCCATAATCAGTGGGTCGCTTGATTTTCGGCGAGCCGCAGCGAAGGGTGGGGAAAGCGAACGACAGCGAGTCCGATGAAATAATATTCATAGTCATGCCGTTAAATAAGCGAAATTCGCTTGAAAATAATATATTTGACAATCTGTAACTCCATTGTTTTTCAACGAATCTTGACGATTTTTTTTTTAACTTAAAGGTCTTTTCATAATCTTTCCGAATATGTAATAATATATAACTATATGACGCTCGTGCGTCGTATATTTAATTTTGCAACTATGGGTAAAAAATAAAACGAATTTCCAGGTTGAAAATTTTAAATTAAAAAAAAGAACGATATATTTCAATGTATTATTATGCAGTCCACCATGAAAAAAATCATCAATGCGATTGTGGATGATCCTCGGGATTGTCCAGCCTAATAATTAGTTATTTTTTTTTATAAGACCATAACTTGTAAACTATTCAACTTACCGATCCCAGATTTCGTGTGAGTTATTAGACAGTGATAAGGAATGAGAGGATGTGATGCCAACACGTTCTGGTAATAATAACGCAGTTTATAAATGTTTAATTCAAAAGTCATAACTAAACTTATTCTGTTTATAACTTTTGATCTAATCAATATTTTTTAACGCTCGAGGGCTAGTTTTGTAGGTATTTTGAAGACAAAAAAAAGTACAATACTGTATTCTCGTGGAAATGAACGGAAAAAAGTTATAAGCGAAAAACGTGAATTTACGTAAAAATTATACAATTAACCACCCTGTAAACAATCTTCCCCCCATTTTTATGACTGTGGAAACTAATATGTTATTGTACATAATATTTAGCATCTATAGTGATAAATTCAGCTTGCCGAAACAAAAATAAGCTGGGAAATGACCATTT
>NW_019417224.1:6185-12129 GCF_000390285.2 Anoplophora glabripennis
TCCACGAAAATTTTTGGATTATGACCGTTTTTGCGAATATGAAAAATTTTTCTCCCGACTTTCACGCAGACAGTTTTGTAGTATTTATCAAAACGAAGATTTTCAGCTGAAAAAAATTTCGAAAAACATCAACTTGCGCCATGTAGGACCACATTTGCGCCCAAAATCAGTTTTTTTTCATAAAAATCGAATTTTGGAGTCAATTTACAAAAAAATTAAGACCGAAATTAAAAATCCCAATTGAGGGATCGATAGGGACATTCAAGACGAACATTTTGAAAAAAAATTCACCCGAAACAGTTGAACTATGTAGGGTGTAGAGTAATTTGAATGCGACAGTGGCGTTTCGTCCCACTGTGCGTCGTTGTGCTTTCTCCCGCGGCCGAATCTGGCCCCAACCTCGGTACTGGAGAACGGCGTGCCCCGTTCTACGCATCAAAGTAACCTAAAATAACAGAATCNACAACAACAACAACTACTACTACTACTGAAAATTCTCGAAGTAAGGACAACCCGGAATTTGGGAAGAAAACAAAAAAAAAGGTATAAAAGATATGGAAAAAGTCCTGTGTTACAGTAGTAGTAAAAAAAATTCCACCTAGGGCCAGCTTGTGGAGAAAAATTTTTGTTAAAATGTCTACAAATGTCAGAGAACGAGCGAATACTGATATTTGAAGCTGCTAATTAAAAAAAATAATAATTTGTCCTGAGAGTCCGAAATATCAATTTAACAAATTGCATCCTACTAGAACTCCATTTCAAAATAAGATTTAAAATTAATGAAATAACAATGCATTTGCTGCTGTGTTTTGTGAACACCTGGTAATACGTTTTTGAGTAATATATCTAAAAACATAAAATGTAAACAATATCAAAAGCCGCATGAATTTGGATGACTTATGCCTATAATTTATGACTTAGTAGCTGTATTATACTTTTCCAAAGTATCCATATTTAATAATACAAGTAAATGGAAATGTAAAGAATAGAAGGACAAATTAAATAGCTGACGCATTTAGGTATAGCTATTTAAACTCTTGTGTTGGGAAAACAGTTACATTTTACAACTGCTGTGGCCTAAACAAGAACAAATTTACTACCTATCTATACTTATACATGGAAGTATGCGTTGAACGTGAAAAAAAAAAACGAATTCTGAAGCGTGCTCCTATGTAACATAACAGGTTCTTGTAATGAAATTTGCAAAAAGAAATAAGTTTCGGAGAAAAATGTATACCTCAAATTTTAAAGACTGGAACTGTCTGCACAAATAAGGACTTTTCAAGAAATAATCTTTATAGATTCTCTGAAATAATATGAATACGATAAATGTCGAGAAGGACATTTGTGTTTATTATAACATAATTGGGTATGATTTTTAAAGTGCTCAATACCCGCACAATTTGTCAAACTGACGTACAAATACTTATCCCTATGTTACTGCTGATGTGTTGAGCTTGATAACGACCACACGCACACGCGAAATGAAACTGATTCGCCCTAGAGAGAGCACTGCTGACTGCTGGAGTGCGTGGTTTCATTTTCGCGAGACAGTATTTGAAATCATACAACAGTATTCTAGGGTTAAATATTAAAATGATTGAAACAGATTTTATAAGATATTATTTATAATAATTAATTTTAGAAGTTTTTCAGTGCAATACATACACATTTTAAATGTGGACATCGGACTAATCAAAGATTGTGTATATGAAATTGAAACTGCAACAAATGATTATTCTCATCTTTTCTATTTTCTTCAAAAGTTTCCTTTTATGTAACAAAAACTTCAACCTTCATTATTTCTGTTTCTTATACCTTGAGCGATGTGGGTCTTATTGAATTTTATTTAGCTTTATTAGAAAATTCCAAAGAGACAGATTGAGAGTACTTAAATGTGTGTGAAAAGTAAGTAACGATGCCAATAAACATAAAAGTGAAAGACATGTTGATTGTAAAAAATATTCTACCATCATCTCACTACATTGTTTTCAACGTCACGTTGATAACAAGTCACTGAAATGACTCAAAATAGAAAATAAATTCCTTTTTTTAAAATAAATGTTTTAATTGAGTCGATAATTTAATAGAACGATGGTATGGAGGAAAACACGTCTCATGCAACATACATCATCATCATGTGTCTTAATGTCAAAAATGGATTATTATCAACAGACATCCAAATCCTAAAACCCTGAACCATCAATGTGTTTATATAATTGTAGAATCCAACTCATTTAGACTGACACAATATTTCTAGACCGTAGGTGGAAGCCGGAAGTAATGATCTTACTGTAGATTCTAACTCATTTGAACCCCGAGAGAATATTTTTATACTTTAGATTCGTTCAACATCCAATCATCCAAACCCTAAAACACTGAACAGCTAGTCATTTCACTGTCACAATCAGTGCGATTGTGGATGATCCTCGGGATTGTCCAGCCTAATAATTAGTTATTTTTTTTTATAAGACCATAACTTGTAAACTATTCAACTTTCCGATTCCAGATTTCGTGTGAGTTATTAGACAGTGATAAGGAATGAGAGGATGCGATTCCAAAACGTTCTGGTAATAATAATAATAACGCAGTTTATATATGTTTAATTTAAAAGTCATAAATAAACTTCTTCTGTTTATAACTTTTATAACTTTTGATCTGATCAATATTTTTTTTCGCTGGAGGGCTAGTTTTGTAGGTCTTTTGAAGACGAAAAAAAAAAAACTTTACTGTTTTCTCGTGGTAATGAACGGAAAAAAGTTATAAGCGAAAAACGAGAATTTACGTAAAAATTATACAATTAACCAGCCTGTAAACAATCTTCCCCCAATTTTTATGACTGTGGAAACTAATATATTATTGTACATAATATTTAGCATCTATAGTGATAAATTCAGCTTGCCGAAACAAAAAGTCGCGAAATGGTCATTTCCCAGCTTATTTTCCTGGCCTAAACAATAAAATGTGGAAACGAAAAGATTTATCTGAAGTAACTGTTTTTTATGTGATTAGTATTTGCAAGGGTGATAATAGAATGGCAAGAATACAAGATATTTCTTTGATTGATTGCATTATTGAACAATTTCAATATCTCAGGTATATGTTTTTGTGTTAATTATACTTAGACATATCACTTTTAGTTTTTTGGATAACTATTTATTATTGGCTGTTTACCGGGTATTGCTGGTGTAATTAAATGCTAGTTGGGGCATGTTTCCCACAATATAAACAGTTAGAAATCATGTCTGTGAGGTTAGATATTTTTCAGGAACTCAAGAACTCATTTAGACTGAGACAGTTGGACTTTAAACCCGATTATCCGTCTTAAAGTGCTTAATTTTACCTAACCATTGAAAATAAATGTAAATTGTTGTTCTACGCACTAAGACAATTCTTTTGGTATTCAACACCACGTATTTTGAAAGATCGGAAGTGGAAACCGGAAGTCGTGATTTTGTTGATTCTAACCCATTTGGACCCTGAGAGAAAATTTCTACAGTTTAGAATCGTATGTCCACCATAAAAAACTTAATTTTATTATTTATACAAAGAAAATGTATTTAAATCGTCCTACACATTAAGACGATTCCTTTGACACCAAACATCGCATATTTTGGAAGATCAGAAGGACCGAAAGTAGTGATTTTATCTTAGATTCTAATCCGTGCGGACCCCGGAAGCATATTTTTATACTTCAAACACAACTATCAGTCCTAAAAATGCTTCATTTTACGAGAACAAAGGAAATTCATATAAATTGTTACTTTACATGTCAAAACGATTAATTTGATACCCAACATCATGTATTTTCATCGATCAGCGGAAGTAGAAACCGGAAGTAGTAGTTTTATTGTAGTCTCTAATTAATTTACTAATTTGAACCATAGTCTTTAAATCCAATTATTACTCTAAAACTCATAATTTTATCTAAGCAAATAATAAGTTCAATACCCATCATGTATTTTTAAAAACTTACGTGTTGCATATTGATTTTTAATCAAATGATACTTTTACTAATCGAATGGTCTGCCCCACATACATAGCCTTTTATAGCCACCGGCACCCTTGCACATTGGTGTTCCAGATAGCAGGTAGATACCTGGCTCTACCTTTTATATTATCTTCCACGAAAACGAAATTGGTAAAAACATCTTCTATTAAAAATCAATTTATATATTCTACACATATTAAAATACCCACAACACCTGATAAACACCTCAGTTAGCACAAACTATTGCATAATGCAACTAATAAAAGAGAACGGCATATGCGCTTTTATACCTTTCAGAGTTATGATAACGTGTAAAGAAAGTACGTCTTGAAGAAAAGGCCTCTTGAGTTTGCGATTATATTCCGCTTTTACATATTGGCGATAGGTATAATATAGCGAGCGCTACATAAATTGGGTACAACGGCAACAACTAGTTAAGACTTGATATGTGTCTATACTTCTCGCCGCCTTCCGCACTATCGAATTTAAAAGTAACATATTTTCACCTATACAGAGATATATTTGACAAACTGAATATATTTTAAAAATCTTTAATGTTTACATTCATTTTACAGGTTTGAAAAAGGTACCTATCTGAGATTTTTTACTCTTATACACTTTTATTCATTTAATATAATAAACTAAAAAAAAAGACTGGTTTGTAGATTAAAGACCGGCACTTTTTTTTTAGTTATAGTAAATTATATTAGAATATAACAGTATTTGAGGTTTAGAAGTCAGAAAAATGCACAGAACTTTTTGTCTTTATTGAGCACAGAGTATTAACAATTATTAGACCCAGGTGTTGCAGTGCATACTCGTACTTTAAGCAAAAATTAATGGGCGACGAAGCTCATAATACACTACCGGTGAACAACGCCGCAGACGAATTTTTGAGGTTTTATGGAGAGGAATTTTGAAATAAATAATATTTCTTCCGAATACTGTCATTAAGTCGTTTTGAATTGTCTATATGAACCTAATCTGATCCATTCTATTTTCACTTTTTAATAATTTCAGTTCAAATGATATCTGTTTTATACGTAACCTTTTAAAATGTTTATTATTATGTATGTTTTTTATTATTTTAATATTTCTTCTTTATGGTGTTTGGTTTGTAATATCCATTCTATCTTAACTTTATAATACATAATTCCAGTTCAATTGATATCGTTTTATATGTAAATTTTTTTAAATGTTTATATTATTAGGTATGTATGTTTTTTATTTTTGTCCTGTAGGTGGAAGTTTCTCTGTTGGGCAAATAAATTAAATTAAATTATTATTATTATTATTATTATTAATAATAAATTATTATTATTATTACTTCTTTATTTAAAAAATGCTGAGATGTTGACAGCACATTTAAATTCTAATTTGGAAACAAATGTTGGCTCAAGAAGTGTAATATATGTATAAAGCTTGAAGAAATAAAAATAATGTAAAATTGATTTATTTTGTGAATGAACTACATGACCAAAATATCAACGTTATCAATATATGGTTAATATATATATTTTTATTATAAGTTTTTGTAGTTTTTTCTTTATTATAAAGGTATTAAGCAAGCTTAAATCAAATTTCCTATAATTCCTATCAATAAAATCGTGTATGCTTTTTGATATCAAATATCTAGATAATTATGTTAGAAGAAATAAGCCTACAGGCAAAGTTGGATTTAATAATGATTTATTATCTAAATCATTATTTCCAAAACTAATTGCCTTAACAAATACTTTAAATTGAGTACTGTCATCCGAAGATAAATTTTATTAAAAGCTAAAGAATAAATAAAATATATATGTATGTATGTTCATCTATAGCGCAGATGTTACACATAAAATTTTAATTATATTTCCATACTTAACAATCTACAATCAAAATGAACCCATCCCAAGAATTGTTAGATTCGTCCTCGTTACTACCCCCTTCTTAAACTAGTATTGAATTATA